>NW_009230279.1:0-7933 GCF_000690835.1 Fulmarus glacialis
TTTTTTTTGGAGCTTCTGAAACTCAAGGTGGCTTTTGAAGAACACATTCCACAGCGTCCTATGCTAAACCTTCCCTGCCACAGCTCTTGGAAGCTGATTTTTTCGGAAAGCTTCAGTGCCAATTGTCTCCCATACTGGCACCTCCACCAAACACACCTTCACATTTCCTTACCTCCACCTGACGGCAAGGGGGAGGGCAGAAAAGAGGTCTCGGCCTCGGCGGGGCTTTACGGGAGCCACTGCACTGTCATCTTTCCATTCAAATCTTTGCTCCTTATTGTGTACAAATTAAAGACATTTAAGCAAGAGAGGTGTTAAACTTGCCTGAGGGGAATACCTACAATCAGGCGTTGTTTATCATTCTCCCAGAGCTTCCCCCATCTCCTTCGTTGGATGCTTTCAGTCGTGCCTGAAGTTCAGGCCTCAGCCTCTTTGGGGGTGGAGGGCTCTCATTTACATGCCTCAAACGTTTCTGGGTAAGGTAAAATTTAAAAGTAAGTAACCATCATGGTTTTAGCCAGGTTTCGCTTTGAATCGCCAGCTTACCTCAAAGCAAAACTGAGAAAAAGCCTTGGGCTAACTCTCATGATCTTAAACCTCGGACTATCGCACATCTTTACTTATTGTTAGAGTGAAATTATTCAGAGCCGATGCCGGCAGCTATCGCCCCCGTTAGAAACCAGAAGAAACACCCTCGATTTCAGCGGTGAAACTGAGAACAAGATTTGTTGTTAGTGGCTACCCCCATATTTAGCTGGCGGAAATGCCGGTAGCAATCACCACCGACATCGAGCAAACCCACTCTCACTTTCCATGCCGGCATCCTCTGCCGAGCCGCCGCTCTCGTGATGCAGGTTTTTGGGGAAGACCTGGACCTAAAGCCCTGCGTGAGATTGGGAAATGCCACACGGTGAGGAGGATGGGGAGAGTTTTGGCCAGTGGAAGGCAATGGGTGTACGGCACCAGGGAGCAAAACCCGGTCAGCGTGGCATGACCGAGGCTGGCACCCAAAATGCCTTTCCCTGTGAAAGCCAAGCTGCTGCGGGGCTGTGAGGGGGTTGCACTCAAGACCTCTTCCCGTGAAATTTCCTATAGAAAAATGCATTTTTCTTGAGCTGCATATGCTTGGCAGCACTGATTTGCCTTGATGCTGTCACCGCATGCGGATACCATAATGCTGGTGGGCAGGTTCGGGACAGGCAAATCCTTCCCCCTTGCAGCTCGTAAAACAACGCCGCTTCTTTTATCAGACCTCAAAGGCCCCAACTGTTTTATTTTACAAATGAGTCTCGCTTTCACTAGGGCAAGTTTAATGCACCTGCAGGACCAGGTAGTCACCGAGCTCTTGGTTTGCAGCCGCTCTCTCAGCTGCCAGGGCTTGCAGGAGGAGATGGAGGAGGAGGTCCAGGGTCCTGCAGCGGGGGAGACTCGGCCAGGAGGACGCCGCTGTACAGAGTATTTCTGGACCCTTATGTCCCCCCATTCTCCCAGCCTGAACCCCGGGGGCCAGGAGGCATTTCCGTGTCCCCAAAGCATTATCACAAGCTTTGCAGGCACATCGTAACCACCTGTGTTTGTATAGGCAGTCCCAAGGACTTCTGCAGCCATCTGGCTGCCCGGCACCTCCCGCGTCATGGCGGGAGGTGGGGGCGTGAATATTGCTTCCTGGTAAACAAAAAGGCACTGGTGTACGTGCTCCGGATTAATTTCTTGTCAGAGACAGTCCTCGTTACACAAGGAGGATATATGTGGGGGCGGGGAGGAGGAGGGAGGAAAGATGCCAACAGGAGAAATCACACCACCCTGAGGGCAGCGGGACCCTGACTTCTGGAGGACACCCATGGGTGTTACGGCATTTAAAGGTGTCATCTGGCATGGTGTGGGAGAGCCCCAGACCTCACACGCAGAGTCAATGCTGACGCCTTTCCCAAGGCACAGGGGAGGTCTTCTCGGCGGATGGGGAACATAAAGCCAAGGGAGGTGAAGGTCCCACTAGTCTCAGCTGGAGCGGGTGCCACCTCGAGCGTGGGACCGCGCTTTCCTCCCCTGGTAAGGAAATCTCCTACGGAGGCTGCGGAGAATCAATAAGAAAATCTCGATAATAAACACTGCGGTTCATCGGACTGAAATTATCAAAAGCCAGTGCAGCTTTACTGCGGTTTATGTCCGTTTAATAAAACCTGCTTTTCATCTCCCTCTGAAGGCACGTGACCCCAGTGATTGAAAGCAGGCCAGGAGAGGCCCGAATGAAAAACCCACCGTAGGTATGGGACAAACTCCAGCAGAGGCAAGTTAGGTGCTGATTAGAGACCATAAACACTTGAATAGAAATAACAGGGTGAGCCCTGGAAAAGGCTCGTATGCTCGTAGGAGCCACAGGAGAAGGTGAGCTGCCAACTGATACAAGGCTCCGTCCGGCACCAGATGGCCATAGCAGGCTCCTTCAGGTACCGCTGGATACGGAGGGAGGTCTGGGGACTCATTCTTAAGGAACAAGCAAGGGTCTCGATGCATTTCAGCTTTGTATCTCTTCTGACTGCTCTGTTGACAACGGGTGTGGTGAGATCAAAGCAAGGCAGAGACGAGACAACGGCCCAGATCCTCATTTTTGTTATTCAGGCGTTAAATGGAAATCTGGAAGACCTACTTGTACCAAGGAAGCTGGTACTTTCGAGAAACTTTGAAATAACAAGCTAGTTAGAGAAAATACGTATAGTAAGATGATTCTGGACATCCAAGCTAAAAAATGGTTCCCACAGGTGCTGTCTTTATAGATTATGTACCAAATCCAAGAAATAAAAGCAATGGATCCATATTCTTTCTTAATTTGGTGATCAAATGATCAGGCTTTAGTAATATTACCAATGGCATGTTGGGAAAGGGCTGCTAGTAAGATCTGTTCCAGCCTTGCCTAACTTCTGATAAGAGTTAGCAAACAACATTGATTGATAGAATTCAATTAATTAGAGGCAGGTTTGAAGGATCACAGACTTGCCTTTAACAGGGAAGTTAATCTTAGTTAACACCTTAATCGATCCCAAAAATAAAACGTCAGAAAGAAACAAAAGCTCCTCCCAGAAATCCCCCAAGCACTTCAAATTCTTCTACTTGCAGAGATGTAAACGGCCTCAGCATTTAGGGCTTTTGAGTCTCCTCAGGAAAATTAAATTTATGACATTTTGACAGACGGTGGATATCTTGAATGTAAAAGTACGACATGAATACTTCTTGAAAGAAATCATTGCGTTTGTGTGGGTGAGATTCAGGATCTCTGGATTCACCCACCTGCACTGAGATGTCTGCAAAGCAGGTGTCTTCACGTGAGAAAAAAGTTCTAACTCTAATACTGAGACCCAGCCAGTAGAGCTGAGGAAAGACAAACCTCTGGAATTTCAGGTGGAGAAAAAAGTAGGGAGAAGTTACAATCTGGTAGCCTGAACAGTGAATTTAAAAAGAGCACAGCTCCGTTTGCTGTTATTTCTCAGATTTGGGACATAATCCTGCTCTGATTTAAGTCAACGGGAGTTTTGCTATTGACTTCAGAGGGACCAGAATCAGGTACTTTGTCTGCTCCAGACCTGACTGTTTTATTTGGAAATACAACTTTTTTAAAACACACACTTTTCTCTTAAAATGCTACAAAGTAGAGCAAGTAATTACATTAGGCTCTACCTGAAGCTCCAGAGAATTAATACAAAGGCTGCTTGGCTCTTGCCAACTTTCACTATTACAATTTTACTAGCACCATATGCAGCACTACCTTACCTGCTTGTTTCACTTAGTGAACTCATTGGGGTTTGGGGTTTATTTTTTTTTTAAAAGGAGCATGCAATATACACGAACAAAAGCTCCAGGGAGTGGGGACCAGCTCGGTGGCCCATATGGTCTTAGTATCAAAGAAATCAGAGATGGAGCAGGTCTGTTTGCACAGCAACCCCGTCCTTTTTGCAAACGTGCAAGAGTTGGCTCAGGAAAAAATGCTCTTTTGGGTGGTTTCTGTTGCTTGCTGTCATGGAAGAAACAGTGAAGTGAGATTTCCGGTGTCATTTTGAGCACCCCTGTGGCCAAAAAGGAAAGGAGCTGCGAGGTAGGGAGAGGACTGGTTGTGTCAGCTTTGAGATCGTGGAAAGGTTGGGGACAGTTTTCTGAGGACAGCTGGGAAGGGGTTTCTGCAGAGGCTTCACAAAAAGACCAAAGTGGAGATTATTCTCCGACAGACAGCTTTGCTAAGGCAGAGTGAAAGTTGACAAGGGATTTGTCGCCACTGGACTTGAAAATAAGGTGACATCTTGCTGGAAGATGAGTTTTGAAGACCAAAGACTCTTGCAGCTCCCTCAGGCTTGCCCAGAAGGGACCTTCTGCTGCACCAGGCTGGGGAGATGGACCTCAGCCTTGCCTGCGCCACACCATGCAGTGGCATGTAAGCGGTCACGCCCACGACAGTCTTACTTTTGTTTCATCCTAGTGGAAATGCCCTGCGGTCAATCCAACAAGGCATTTGGCCCTGCCAATGTCCTTGCAGAGACTGTTGTACTTCGCTGCATTGGAGCGGCCTGATAGACCTTCTGGTTGAGTTGGGTCCTCCCCTACCTCTGCGCATGGTAAATGGACAAGAACTTGGCGTGCCTCACTTGAGGGCCAAGTGGTGTAAGGTGTGCAAAGGGCAGCCCGTGAGCTTTTTTAGCCCTAAGGATCGTCAGCCGTGAGGATCGTCAGCCCTGAGGTGGGCCGTGAGAGGGTCTGGGAGTCCAATGGGTGTCAGGAGGAAGCAGTGGTAGATGGAGCAGGGAGGTAGGGAGCAGAAAAGGGAAGAAAGGGCTGGAAAAGGAAGGCAAAGGTGGTAAACTCAAGGAAGTTTCAAGTTGTTTCTCAGAGATGGGTTTGGTGATTGAGTACACTGTATGGATAACTTCTGCCCATTAAACAGAAGATTTACTGTATCGAAGAGCTCCAACATTGGGCTCCAACTTAGTTTGGGTTGTCACAAAACAAGGTTTTGTCTTCAGAAGACAACATGTATTGGCTACTCCTAGAGTCAGAGAGAAAAATCAAAGGATTTGTGAGGAAAGGTTAAAGATTTGAAATTGAAGGTGCAGCTTTCAGCCTCATTTGGAGTCTCCTATGGCTTAGTCTACAGCGAGATTGGGGGAGTTCCTGCCAGTACACTACCTTGCAATGCACAAGTACGTTGAGCCGTGACTACTACAGGGCACAACCATGTGGAAGTCGGACATTGGTGGCTTTAAGACACTGGCTAGGTAAGGCTGACAGGTTTTGTTGCAAACTTGTTTCTGAACCCCAGCATAGCCTAATGCACACTTATGAGTAAGAGCTAGGCTGGGACCAGCCCTCGGGAGCCAGGATCTGGCAGAGCTGCCCTCTCTCTCTCTGACCAGGTGAACTGACTGATGGTTTGGGACATGCTTCTCCCTCGCTTTGGGGAAAAGGACTGCAGAATCACAGAAATGTTGGTTGCATGGAACTGCTGGAGGTCACCTAGTTCAATCTCCCGTCAAAGCAGGACTACCACCAACATTATAGCATTAAGCCAGCCTTTATTTGGCCAAGTCGTGAAAAGCCTCCAAGGAAGGAGCCACCATCACCTCTCTGGAGCACCTAGCGGACAAGGTTTTCCTAATGGCCGGCCTGAACCTCCCCATCCACCGTGTGTAGCCATTGCTCCTTGTTACGTCCTCTGGCACCACCAAGAAGAGTTTGGCTCTGTCATCTTTGTACCTGCTCTTCAGGCAGCCGCAGGCTGCCGTTCCATCACCCTTTGGGCTCCTCTTCACGGGGCAAAACAAGCTCAGCTCCTTCTACCTCTCTCACACCGTAACTACACTCTAGGCCCTGGACCATGGTGGCAGCCCTCAGCCCTGACCTCTCCAGTTTTTCCACATTCTCCTTGAAGCAGGGGTCCCAAAACAGGGTGCTGTACTCCAGCTGTGGACGCACCAGTGCTGGGAAGGGGAAGTGCGTGGTGCCAGCTCTTTCAGCCACAGCCTTATTCTGGGGGCCAATGCTTGGTGCAGGCACCACCATGCCTCCACCCACTGCTGGGTGTCAAAGGGGTCTTAACGGTTGATATAAACTAGGAGAAATGGGGCAGTTACAGCTAAAGCTTCGGTGTCAAAGCACCAGAGAGCCCTCTCCTCAGGATCTGCATATAATTAGCCATGCTTATTCAGTAGATCAGAGCTGCGCCCAACTTACGTCCTCTTGTTCCTCGAGTTCATGTTTCAGTCTAAGACTTACCAAAACATAGTTTTATGTGCTAATTTCCTTATAGTAAACCCCTTACTGTATGTCGTTCATCGATACCAAGTGGTATACATGTAAGAGTAGGCTAATATTCTGTATATATTACCAACTTTATGAGTTTAAGAATTACAATGTGCTTGCTTTATTTAGGTGGTAAACTTTTTTAATGAGTCTGGAGGGTCCTTTACATAAAAGTAGTGACTCTAGCTTGGAATCTCTTTCCATGTTTATTAGAAATGTGTTTTACTTTACCGTGAAAAAAGCCAAGGAAACATGCAGCCTTAAAGTCTAATGAAGTAGTTACTCATGCAGTCAAAGTTCATAAATTTTAAATACATTTAATTTATAAATTGAAAACATAGCTTGCACTGGCTTTTTCAAGATTATTGCTTGCCACAGGGGTTTTAGGATAGTTGCCGGGCCATGCTTGTTACCTCTTTCGTTTCAAGGCCAAGACTGGATCTTCACAATTTGCTCACATTCATTCTAATGTTTTTATTTTAAAAAAAAATTATTTTCAGAAAGGGAACTCTCTAAAATATTAAAAATCGTAACCCAGCCAGCAGCCTCTTTGTTCTCAACTCAGATAAGATTTGCCTTCGAGCCGACACTTTAACAGAGAGCTCTTTCTCATGGTGAGAAACCCTTTGTCCCTGTGGAGACCTCTTTTCTGAGCTAATTGCGGAGCACAGTCCCTGCAGTGGCAGTCTGAGCTGGATTCCAGTCTCACACCAATAAAACCTCAGTGCCAGCCTGGGTTAGGAGCCCAGCTCCCAGGAAGAGGGAATTTAGGGACAGGGGGAAACGAAGATGCCAGCTCCCCACTTTTGCCCTCTGCAGTCCTCAGGCTGCTCATCCATCCCTCGTGAGCAACTCTGGCTGCACAAGCTCTGCCGTAATTTGTCCTACTTGCAAAGCAGTCTCGGGTACAAAACATGCCATAGGGATGCCTGGCACTCGGCGGTGCTTTGCCTGCGCCAGGAGGAGGCGAGAGGAGGGCGCCAGCCTTATGGCAGTCGGGATTTCCACCGGACACCCCACTGGGCACCCTGCCTCGTGCCGGTGCCACCGCGAAGTGAGCCAGCAGCTAGCTGATGACTGCAGGATCGCTGCTTGTCGACTCAGAGTCACGGGAGGTCAGTTCTGGAGCTTCAAATAACCTTACGTGGATGTTATAGAAATAGGAATGTGCCTATGATAAGGGAAAGCATCAAGCCCACAGTACCTAGAATAGTGGTGTTGATATTCAACTGTCGTATCTTTAGATTTATATGGACAATCCCCCAAAGCTTCTTTTCGCAATACAGCAATGCGGCCGAAGAAAAAAGGGTAGCAGGGCTCACCCACCCCGTTTCCATGCCCCCAAACCAGTCAGTTATACCCAAGCCATTTCAGAAAGGTATTTCTCTCACCTGGCCTCCAGTGACGGACACGATACAACATCCCTCGCCCGGGTACTGGCTGAGTCCCTGTCCTAACACTTAAAAAGATTTTTCCTACATGTAGCTCACGTAAGGGCCACTTCTGCATGGCTCATCCAGACGGCTCCATCCTCAGCCGTGCAGGCACCTCCAAGGACTTCTGCAAAAGGCAGCTGCGAGATGACGCCCTCCCAGTGACTGATGCACGTCCCTGCTCTGCCCCACCGCTTCTCCCGTCTCCTCCCTCCCTG
>NW_009230280.1:0-332 GCF_000690835.1 Fulmarus glacialis
TTCGCAAAGTGAAAAACATATCTGCATACGTTACTTCATCCCATTTTCGTTCTCTCCTCAGGAAGAACATTAATTGTAATAAGGTGTTATAGTTCAAAGTTCCATTAAAAGGTCATTTTTCTTCATCTTCCAATTTATACAATCGCCACCATTGATTACAATATTTTATCAAAGTTCTCCTATTCACGCTCCCGCCTGGTGAATCCCCAATTTCTTTCCAATGGGCTAATACACATCCTAATGGACTCTTCTTCAAGATACCTCCACTCTGCTTACCACCCATTATAATATACACAAAATTCTTACACAAAGAATAACAAAATTCTCTTACT
>NW_009230280.1:535-836 GCF_000690835.1 Fulmarus glacialis
ATCCCGCTAAGGTGCTAGCACCTTGGTATACCCCATCCTGCGTAGGACCCTCTGCCTACGTCTTATGGAGAGCCCAAACTGGCCAATCCCAAAAGTTAAGGAATTAAAGAATACCTTTATCCAATAGATGGTCCTTTGTCTCCTCCTGCAGTGATCCAGCTCAAGTGAGAAGTCCCTCCAGAGAAGTCTCCAGGGATACCCAACGGAGTCCTTTTTCTCAGCGGGTCCCGCAGACAAGCTGAGGAAGTCCCATGTGGTTGCCAATCTGAAATGGAGAAGTTCCTGACAAACTCTCTAAGAC
>NW_009230281.1:0-800 GCF_000690835.1 Fulmarus glacialis
CCCACTTGGTATTGTTGGCCGGTATTAACTACTTCGCAGGGGTTTTATCCTGTGTCTTATTAACACACAGTTGTTTTTTATGGTTTGGGACTTTATCCATGCACACGCTGCTTCCTACAACTTCTGTTAATGTAATCCCTTGTTTTTCTATGTTCCATGAGCACTGGGCCGGATTTGAACCATTGACTCGCATGGGCTTGTCATCTACTCCTACCGCCTCGTAAAAGGGTGGCTGTATGCCGTAGCACAACCAGCAATGCTCCGTAAGATTTGGGTTAGTTTTGTTCAGCAATTGATAGCTAGCTTGCATCATTTTCCAGAGAGAATTTCAATCGGGAATTTTGGCGGTGTGTGCAATACCTTTAGTACTATTTACAATATGGTAATGGTGGAGATATCTTTGGGTCAGGTATCTTTGGGTGAAAAACCGAGTTTGGCCCAATTGCTTGGGGAGCCTGTGGCACAAGTTTAATAATTTGTACCAGTGTTCCTATATCTGTGCCAGCTTTGTGAATGAATACTGACCAAAGTTTCCCCATAGCCCAACCCGCATGAGTTGGATTTAGGATTTTTAAAATCAAATGGGCACAAGTGCCTCTATCGTATACCATTCCATCACTTGC
The DNA here is from genome assembly GCF_000690835.1 of Fulmarus glacialis. Lineage (NCBI taxonomy): Eukaryota > Metazoa > Chordata > Aves > Procellariiformes > Procellariidae > Fulmarus > Fulmarus glacialis. The sequence continues at coordinate 624 of NW_009230281.1, forward strand.
AAATTTTGGACAATTACAGCTATTTGGTCCCCATGTTACTTGCAAAAATTCGTCGTTTTTTGTCGGTTTCCATCTATCACTTGTTACAATGGTCTCACATCCCCAATATCCACAGAACAAATAATGTGGAGAGTTACAACAACTTTTCCCTGGGTTTGAACTGGGGCACCAATATGT
>NW_009230282.1:0-10358 GCF_000690835.1 Fulmarus glacialis
CTGCGGGGGGAGCCGGCGAGACACAAAGGCGGGCGGGGCGAGCACAGGCCTCCTCTCGCTGAGGAGAAATGGCTGAGAGAGAACTTGTCCCCTCCTGAAAGCTGCAGCGTGACGCCCGCGTTGTCAACGATGACTCGTTTTCTTTCGAGTCGGAGATGCGTGAGGGGTCGGTGTCCCCCTCAGCCACCGCCGCCCGGCCCGGGCGGGAGCCAGGCCTTGGGCTTCCTGTAGCTGCCGTGCACAGAGAAATACACAAAACAATAATGAATAAATTTACTGACGCAGTTTAATGTTTTTAGCATCGTCGTCAGTCTTTGAGTCTTCTTAGCCGTTAGAGTTCGGGGACTTGATTGAAAATTTTCGAAAGATCGTGTCTTTCAGGTAAATTGTGTCTGCAGCTGATGGGGGCTTGTCGCATTCGCACCCCGAAAGGCCTCTGCTTCAGCAAACTGCTCTGTTGGGTGTGTGACCTCTTACTCATTAAGGGTTTTAGCGGCGGCGGTGGAGAGATGCCAAACAGACATCGGTTAGGGTTTTGAGAGGCTTAGTTAAAGGTTTTTTCTAGCATTTTTAACAGGCATAAAAGGTACTTGGGTCTTGGACACAGAGTGGAATAGGTTTGTAGTGGTTTATTTTAATACCCAAGTTGAATACACAGTTCCTGATTAAAGGAGTAATAAGAGCTGTAAACCTTTGTGGCGCATTGGTGTGCTAGGCTGAAACATCTGTCTGCAGGGTAATAAGGATATTTTTGGAGTTAGTGTCCTTGTAACACACTTGTGAAGTTAAGTTGTGGTGTTCAAGATACTTGCAGATTTTTGACAGTATTATGTGTCTGTCTTATTAGCCACGTTGGCACCTTAGCTCGTACAATCGATGTCTCTAGTACATCATATAAATTACACAAACACTAGCTGTGTTTATGTATTTTTAACAAGTTTTTTAAAGGTAAAAACAGATTTAGGAATTTAGTGGAAGTGCTGAAATTTCTGTTGCTCCTTTCTACTAAGCTAAAGGAGATGTCGGCGTAGGAAACGCAGGGCTTGCTTCTTAAAACGTGTCAGTCCTATTAGTACTGAAGTGTCTTAAACATGTCTTGGTTTTTGACAGCATTAGCATACCGCATTTCCTACAATAACTGATTTCTAAACAAGCTAAAAAAAGGCTGTGTGACTCTTACTTCTGTCTCCCTCTAAAAGCCTCGAATGCGGTTTCCCTTCCCGTGTCTACCTGTCAGAAACTGTTGCTAAAGTTTACAAGTTTCATTTTTTAAATTAGCTACAGGACACACATTTAGTGTTCAGTCTTGCTGAGTGTGATTTGTGCCTTTGCCATCAATTATAATTCTCATATGTTTAGGGTTTTGCTGGCTCAGGGCTGGAATGCTGAGCACGGCTGTGAGCACGCCATGTGATATCTGTTCCCAAAATTTGTGTTTATCATTACATAATTACATGAATAAACAAACTTCCTGCATGCTTCAGAAAGAATTTATGACGTTCATAAAATTCATAAAAGGAAGCATAAAGTTTTCTTTGTTGTAGAGATACAACCAGAGAGGCGTACCGCGCTTTTTGAAAATAAATGCTGGCTTTGCTCCTTTCTGTCTGAAATAAGGGAAAAGATTAGGTTTTCACCTAATCACCATGTCCTTGATCCGGCTCATGGTACAGCTGCAAACGCTTGTGCTCATACAGTGGTGCGGAGGGGAACGCCAAGGGAGGGGGCAAGTCTGCCTCCGTCACCGCTCCTCTTGGCAGGCTGAACCATGAAGGGCCCCCTCAGGACTGTGGCACAGAGAAACCCATGTTGCAGGAATAATTTTGAAAGATATGTTTTTTGGTTCAGAGGATGAACCTGAACCAGCAGAAAACTCACTGAGATTGAGCATAAAATACAGGGTCCCAGGTACAGCCAGGAAAAGGAATTTTTTGGTTAGTCAGAGAAACTCAATAGAATATAAGGGGTGAAACGGGGAAAAGGAAACTTTTTTCTTTTCCAGGAGGAAGTGTGAATTCAAGTTCGGGGACAATCGTAGGAACATAGAGAGATTCTCTAATGCTGTAAAGCCGAGTTCAAACCTGACGCCAATGGAGTAACTCCGTTGAAGTTGAGCCTGCCTACCCCAGATCTGAGTTTTGCTGTTTAGGTCTTACAAATCTTACCTGGCTGGAACTCATTTTAGATCAGCACATGCCACCTTGTGGCAAATTAACATGATGCATCTGTTCTTTCTCCAACTCTGTAAAACTCTTTTTTCTCTATTAAAATTCTGCTCTCTTTTTATATTCCTCGGATTGCCATGGGGGCAAGATGGGTTTCATCTCCAAAGCTCCTGCGCTTCACCTCAGTAGTTCCTGCGTAGCTTGGAAATCCCACCTCTTCAACGTGGTGGTATTTTGCACCGTGATGTTAGGCCAACCTTTTCAGCAAGGTGTTCTGAGCGCTTTCCGATTCAAAGCTAGCAGCTAGCTGAAGAATAACTGTACAGGGATAATCCGTAACGTAAGGTATTGTAAAGAATATGGAACGTTTACCTTTAACCTTTTACCTTCATTTCTGCATCCAAATTGTTCGTGGTCCTTACCTTTCTTGCACTAGCACTGGATTTAAACGCTTTATTCCTCTTTTTGTTTCCTGACATCCCACTTGCTCACTGGGGATAGCAGTGTTCTTTTCCAGCATAAACACAGCCTTTACAAAGATGATTTAGGTTTTCACTACGAGCTTTTCATTTGCAGTGTTTATGCAGGCACATCATGCATTGTACATCTGTCTTGTTTGCGATGAACATCAGCGTGATGGGAAGGGAACAAAAGACTACCAGGGATTATCAGCAGATGTAATGAAACAATGCCAATAGCAGGAGAAAATAGCTGGAGAGGCTGTTTCTGGGGTTAGAGAAGTCCTCAGTGGAATGTGGTAGTGCCGTTGTTGTGCGTTTGGAGAGTGGATCCCAAGTATGAACAAGTTTGTATGCAGATTCACTGGAGCCAGTGGATCTGCTAGATACTGGCTATTTTGCTGGAACTCATTCACCTTTTTAACTTTCCACCTTTTCCTGGAAAAGAGGAATGATGCCTACTGCCACAGGTTTTCCAAGACGGTTTGCCTGGGTGGTGTGTTGGTGACACCTCCCACTCACCCCTCCTGTCCTCTGGCATACAACAGTGTGAGGGTGGAAACCCCTCACTGCGCACTGGGTTTAGTTTCAGAGCAGGACAAGTGCAGCAGAAACAATTCTGCTTCCTGTGGTGACCATTTCATGTCCTTGCATTTGGTTTCATGTGGATTGGGTTCCTCTTTCTTCTGAAAAGATGCAAGTCTTCTCTGCCGTGTTACCAGTCTTCTCCCTATGCTGTAGAGGTTTCTTATACTCACTGCTTTTTTTTTAATTGGCTTTTTTTATGGGACTTTGTATTGAATTTCCTTCTACCCATCTTTTCAGTTTTTGTGTGCTTCACATTTGTAAGCTTCAAGACCTTAAAACTGTGCTATGGCCTTTATAGTTCTGATAGCCTGATAAGTCAAGTGAGAAGTTGTTCAAAGTAAGTTTGTTGGCACAGAAGTGTAGATGTTTCTGTAGTTTACCTTACCTGCACTTTTCATTAAAGGATTTTTTTTAATAATAACTATACCTCAGCAGAGAGATAATAAACACCCCCCATTTTACAACAGCACAGGTAAACTAGCAGGGAAAGGTCTGGGTGTCTTGGGCTTTGAGTGGCTATACTTTAAAATAACGATTAAGAAATTGGTAGCCAAAGTCTACAGCTTTGACCTTGCTGAATTCTTTCTCAGATCAGGGAATACAATACAGGAACTTTGAGGCCCTCTTCTCCCCTCTGCGTGTGGTGTGTGTTCTCCTTCCAGAAAGATGTTAGAGAAATAACGTTGCAGCAGGTGAAGGTGTAACCTACTGCATCTATTTCAGTAATCTGCTTTCATCATTCATCTGTGTGTAACCATTTTACTTTCTAAAACAAATGCTTACATATTTTTCATTTTATAAAGCCTGTAATGGTTGAAGTTACATGCAGCTCTATAGCTGCAAATTAATATGAGCCACAATGGAGGAAAATAAATTTTAATAGGATAACATAGCAGCTCTAAGTTTGCAGGGAGCTAATTTAAACCATACACTCTTACCAGTCTGCCTTGAGCATTAATAAGAAATATTTTAAGTGAGATTCTGTTTGTAATTCTAGTGGTAATTTTTTTAATGGTTAAAGCTTATCAGTCTACAGCTTTTTTCTTTTTTTTTTTTCTTCCACATCGTAAGTCTTCAATTGAAGGGGATTTTCAGTGACTGCTGCATTAGGTTGGACTGGTGTTTCTGACCTAGAGGTAATAAATGCCAGATCCCCTGCGATGCTTAGTGAAAATTCAGAATCATATCTGTACAAAATTTGATCAGTTTCTTAAACTCAACGGCTGCTAAGGCCCACTGTGTGTGTTAAAGCAGCTAATTTGCTGCCAGAATGGGTATTATCTGTATCTCAGATTAGAAACAATTATTAACTAAATAATTGTTCTCTCTCCATCAAATGAGAACATGTTGGCAGAATGGAATGGCTGCTTCCTGAGGGAGATGTTGAAAGAGGAGGGATTGAAGCGGTGAGGTTGATTTTTTGGGGTTTTTTTCTGTTGGGAAAGAAAGAACAAGGATGAAGAAGTATGAATTACTTTTAAACAAAATATCTGGAATGGCCAAGGAGCAGAGTCAGGCAGTGTGAATCTTTTGGTTGCCAAAACAGAACAAAGTGCCACAAGATTGGTGTAGGAAGAAGGCAAAAAATGTAAATCAGGAAGACTGAGCTGCAGAAGTGAAGTCTTCTGACAATTAAGGCACTGAACAAAACCCAAAGAGACCTCAGGATGAGTTAGACTTTGACAAAGAGAATTGCAGGTATTCACAGGAATTTATTGGTACGCCTGCAGCTGGGTGTCCAGAGGGAAGGGGGCAGCTCTCGGTAGATACGGAAATGCTGCTGGAGAGCTGTATCGCAAATTGTCTAAGAAGCAGGATTGTTCCAGGTACGGCTGCCTGGTAATTTGCATGATACCTTTAGTTAGGATTTTCATTAAGTCCCATCCAAGTCCCTGAATAAACCCATCCCTAGAAGAGGAAATGGAACATTTGTGGAGAGGGTAGTGAGCCAAGTCTTCATCCCTCTTACATTGTTCACTGTGCAGGAACAGGACTGAAAAATGACATGGTCTAGCTCAGTGCCATCAGTACTGTCATCAGATCTTAAAGCTTGTCTTGTGTTCAGCTACACTGGTTTCCAGAAGGCCGTTCTACAAATAAGAGTCAAATGTACGTACCATAATTCTGCCTTTCTTGACATAGTAGTGGGACAATATGGAGAGATTTTATGAGCTCTGTGCCACTTAAAAAAGACCCAAAAACCTTTAGGTAAGGAGTCAGTTTGCTTCAAGCTTACAGCATCTGCAGGGTGCTGCAAGAGTTTTTATGGACCATCAGAGAACAAAGACTTGGAGCATACATTGTACGATAACCTCATTAAAAGAGCATCAGATCATGCATGAATGCAGGACATTCTGAAAGGTATGTTTGAAATACATCTTCACTATTTGAAGGGAAGATAAGTTACTTCAGTGCATTTATCAGAAATCAGTATATATTGCAAAAGTGGACTCTTCAGATTTTAAAATGAATTTGTTTTGGCTGTGGTCTTGTCTACCATCCGAAAACATTTTGTGCCAGTAAAAACAGATTTGGAAACTGTGTGTCCAGAGTTTAAATTGACAAGGATGTGCATTCATGCTGGAATGACACGGACACTTGTTTCTTTGGGGACGTAAGGAACACAATGTGATGGACCTGCTTTGCCACAACCAACCATTTTGCGAGTGGTTTTCTGATTCCATGGAGTTGAATTATTTTGCTTTTAATAAAAAATAGGATGCTTTAAAATTGTAATTGAACTCAAGGAAGCTGCATTTGATTCAGAGATATTATGGAAGCAATAAAAAGAGGTTTAAAAAAATCAGTTTTCTGGAGATTATTTGCTCAGCTCTACTATTAATATTGTTTTGTTTGCCAGACTATGATCAAAAACATTTGGCAGGCAAGGCTTAGTCAGGAAAGTGAGCCGGTAAAGTTGAGCTGTCATCTAAGTACATACAGAAAAACCGTTCTCTTGGCATGGAAAACAGACTGTTTACAGAAATAATAAACATGCCCTCTAAAATTATGTTCCTTCTCTCTAAAATCATGGAAGGTCACAAGACTTTGACCCTACAGAAGGAGCATAACACTTTATGAGACTTCTGTCAAAGCACATGATAAAAAGTAAATACACTGTAATAAAGAAGTGTCAGTCTGATGGCTCAAATGTGCCTTCCTAACGTATTCTGTCTCCTCTCTTTAAAATGTGGTATGCATACTGCCACGCAAAGGAAGCCCATCTGGAGGGGATATCAAATCAATCCATTTTCTTGACGCATCAGTTGATGTAATTAACTTTTGTTTCATCTCCCAAGTAAACCTTGTAAACAAAAAACGTGTCAAAGTAAAGTAGAATTTATTGAAAAGTGTAATTTGCAAAAGCCCTTATGGTGATTCAGCTGCTGGATAGAGCCCCAGATGCTGAGTATCCGTGAGGAATAAGAGACTCATCTGGCCCAGGCTTGTTTTTTCTGAGCCCTGACGATAGACGAGTGAGCTATAAGCAAGGGAGAAGGTAGTGGCTGGCTACCAGGGAGAAGGGAGTGGCGGGCTACCTCAGCAGCTGCCTGCAGCTGGAGGAGGAGTGTGTTCTCCACCATTGCCAACACACCCGGAGGGCGTAGTCTCACCTTCTGTTAGCTCTTCAGGATTTCCAGGTTCACTCTATTTGGGTTCCTCCTTCCTCCCCCATAAAGTTTCTTTAAATTCTGCTGTGTAAACTCCAGGCATGGGGGTGAGAAATATCACTCGTTCTTGAGAGCCCAAGTAAAACAAGGCAGCTTTCCAGTACCGTCTGAACATCTTCAGTGGGGACCCCCAGCTAGTTGTTCCTGGCGCTTCTTGTTCCAAAGCGGTGACTGACAGAAATGTTCTCGTTATACTGGCCATAAACTAAAATGGTTGCAGGTGTTTTCCTGTGAAAGTTTGTCTGGGGCAGTCTAGCATCAGGTAGTAGTTACACATGAGAACTGAGATGAGGGAACCACAAGGCTTTTTCACTTGATAAATACTACTCTTGAGCTAAGCACTGCCTGCAAGTAGAAGTCTGTTTCTAAGCCTGATTGTACCGTAGCATTTCTGACTGGGACCTGCTTATACAAAAGGCTGTCACCACTGAGGGAGAGAGATAGCACAGGGTTCACAAAAGACAATATTTGAGTTGTAGGAGGACAGTTTATTTGAGTTACAGGTTGCACATGAGAATCTCCTTTGACTACATAGGGAACAGAGGAAAATCATCTTTAGTAGGTTAATCTTTTAATAGATCCCTTCTTCCCTCCCCTAATTACTTTCACAGCTATTACGCCTCTGCTAGTGTTCACCCACACGCCGCCCGGTACTTACAGAGACACGGCAAAGGGGCTTTGAACTCGCAGCTCAGGTAGAGTAGCAGTAGCTGTACCTGCCTGCGGCAGCGTGGAGTTCAGCGTGGAGTGCAAATCCGGGAGAGGAGCGGGGTAAGCTAAGCCTAGGCCTGCCCTGAGCTCCACGCTGTCACAAGTGTATTGGTGTCTAATTGAGCTAGGTAATAAAAAAAAACAGTCAAGTTTTTGAGGCCAGTGCAGACTTGTAGTCAACGCTGCTGGGCTACCTGTGGATTTTATGAACCCACTCAGTGTCATACAAGCATTAGCCCTTCCTCTGGCATCCCTCTAGTTCAGAGGAATCAGAAGTGTTTCCCCACTGCCTTCCTCAGTTGCCAAGATCTTCCTCTCACGTACAGCACAAAACCAACCAGATGATCCCTGTTTTGGAACTCCCCCAGTATAGCTTATACATGTGCAGAACATAAAAGATATTTAAAATTATAAAGCTTGAGCTCTTAGCTTGCTGAGGGTGGGTGTCCAAGTATTTGGCTCTGGGTCTGTCTCCCCTCTGCCCCATAAAATAGTTTAATCCAGTAAAAAAAGAAAAAAAATCTTCATTTACTGGTAGTTTAGATTCTGTTCAGTTATAACTCACAACCCCAAAACATAAGAATTAAGTTTAATAGTTCATAAATTATACAACACACAGCACATACTGTTGTAATCTGTACTGCACATAATCTCTATGAAGTATTAACACCAATGTCTAAACAAAATACAAAGTCACTGTAGGCAATCTTAAACCTCAGCTGTACAGTTTTTCAGAACTATTTTGGCTATAGACATGATTTTTCACCCCTCTACCCTCATATGGTATTAATTCAATTGTTTTATATGTTATACATGCGTAAGAACTAGAAGGGATTTCCTTAAACAACAAACATTGAGGATAAAAAGGTTGGTGTTTATAAAAATGTCAAACTCAAAGGCTCTTCCATAACTTGTTAGAGGATTGCTATCATTTAAGACTCAAAAGCCAGTCATTCAAGAGGTCCTCCAGAGAGAAGAGCTAATCCTGAGTTTCCACTCGTGAGTTACTACTCTGATCCCTCAGCAGCGGATCAGCAGCAAGCGTGCTGAAAGAAGACCAGAGAAATTTGGACGTAGCTAAAAAGATCTGAAAAGGGCTGTAGGATGATTCAGTCCTACAGCACGTAGCCCTTGATGACTCTCGTGTTTGGCTTGTGCGTAGAAGCTCAGTATGAAGCAGCTCCCAGTACAGTGCAGTTGACTCATGCAGTGGTCTGTTGCTGCAAGGTGTTGAAAAGCGAACTTCTCTGTTGCTCTTCTGTAGACGGGCTAGCAGGGTGGCAAATGCGTAATCGTTCAAAGACACAGGGTTGTTGTACGTCTCTGCCGTTTATCTGCAGGTTTGAGACTGTGCTGGAAGGCAATGCTTAATCACAAGATGAGGTGGGAGAGTTTTCAAAGTCGTCGGGTACAATCCCAGTGGTGACTGACCAGCTTCCTCCCTTGTCGTCAAATAAAACAGCAGCAGCCGGCATAGCTGGAGTCATGGCGTGGGTTTAGGAGAAAGGAGGTTTATGCAGGAGCTTCAGAACAACGCAAGATTTGGGAAACTGCTGTCTCAGTTAAAAATGTGATCTCTGGGAATGCCTGTTGTACAGAGGTCTCAAAGAGCCTTCTGAGGCAGAAGATTTCGGTAGAAGTTAGGAGGACCAAAATTACTTGTCACGCTTGATGGGGGGGTTGGAAAGGGAGTGCTGTGGCAATGCGATCTGGAGCTTCACAGAAGTGAGGTGATGTGCGGTTCTTCTGTAAGAAAGAGAGAGCAGAAGCGGGGTCTGGCGTGGGGTTGAGGAGGTGCTCCCATGTATTTCTCCTGGTTTCTGCGCGGCTGAAGCATCAGCTCTCAGCCCCAGAGTACACCGAGGTCTGTCGAGCCCAGCAGGAGTTTCGTTGCTGAGAGGGGATGTGCAGGTACATGCACACTATTTTGCAACGGCTGTCCATGATCTGCAAGAGCTGATGTCTGAACTGCTGGATGTGCAGATGTATTGGTATTGCCAGTTACATAGAACTTCTCAGAAACAATGATTCTTATTATTTACTGTCATTGCTAAAATCGCCGCTTTTGTGTGCTCATGTTGCCATTCATTGAAATATGTTGAGTAGAACTTTCCCTTTTTGAACCAAAATCTTGTGATATAAATGACTTAATTAAAAAAAAAAAAAAAAAGGCTTTTGCTAGAACTTTATTTGGGATGTGAAGGGAATAAGCATGATTTGCAGCTGATTTTTCTGAGTTAGCTAGGGGCCTAATTCCCTTATTAAAACCAGTGGAAAGATTTGCATTAATAGTGTTGTATTGCTGAATCTGTCTTTAATGTTTGCACTTTTTTCCTGTTTACTTTGGTGTTCAGCACTATTGTACAAGTACAAGCGCCAGGCACTTGAGAGGCTTTAGGCTGATCTGGCTCTCAATGAGAAGTGTACCAAAGCGGTAAAAACAGCTGTAGAAAGGGAGACAAAAAGGTCAGTCCCCACCTACCACTGCCCTGCTGTGTGACTCTGGGGCCCGACCATTGCCTGCTGGCATTTCTGTGCTTCCCTTACTGGCAACGTGGTGTTGCTTAAAGTTTGCTCTTCCGTGAATCTCCCCCTGCTACACAGGATAATATTAGTAATTAAAGGCTCAGCTATTCCCTCTTTCTCTTTTCCTCTGCGCTAATATTCTTTCTATTCTACAGTTTCCTTTTTTGGACGTGTTAATTGCAATTATCCCCATGGGTAGCGAGGAGGGGCCCGCAGCGGGGGAGCCGGGGGTGCCGCTG
>NW_009230283.1:0-783 GCF_000690835.1 Fulmarus glacialis
TAATCTGCATCCGCAGGGTGTCTCTTTTCATACATTTGTGATTCAAAAAGAGTGGATTTGGACCAGCAACTCAAAAGTGGAAATAAAACTATAGTTCTTCCTTCTCAATTGAAAAGTGAAACAAGGTGGTAAGCTATTCTAGGAAGTCACGTTTTCCTCTTTCTGTGATTTATTACAGTTTTGCTGTTTGTTTTCTAACAACAGGTGCATAACAAAGCTTGTTTGTGAGATAGTCATCACAGAATAAATAGATCAGGTGCTCATGAATACCACTGAAACCTGATTGGGGTGAACAAGAAGGTTGTAGTGGACACCCCTCCAACTTGATAGGGAGTAATATCATAAGTCTCAAATTGATGTAGTGGATACAGTTGGTTAAGGTTTGTTGTTTAAAAGTTAGGTAACTAACAGGTGTTGTGTTTGTAGGTATGTAGATAAATTGTGTATCTTGGAAGTATGGTTAGACTCCAGTGAGCAGCAACGACGGAAACGGAACAACCTTATAAGGAAGGAAAGGAACAGTGAAGAGACATGAGATTCTTTGGTTTGAATGATGTAGATGGGTTAGGAATGCTTCATGAATAGATAGGCCGGACAGTCAATAGATAAAAGAGCCTTGAAACTTTGTACTTTACGTTAATTAGATAGAGAAGCTAACCTTGTAGGGTTGATAGGGAAGGTATACTGGAATAAGCTAGCTTGTTACAAGTGAAAACCATGTAAACCAAGCCAAGGGACAAACGGAGCACGCGTAAAGACTGAGTTCAGCCAGAGGGCACTGTG
>NW_009230284.1:0-20144 GCF_000690835.1 Fulmarus glacialis
TTCACTGAAAGGGTTATCAAGCATTTGAAGTGGTTGCCCAGGGAAGTGGTTGAGTCACCATCCCTGGAAGTATTTAAAAGACGTGTAGATGAGGCACTTAGGGACGTGGTTTAGAGGGCAAGGTGGGGTTGAGTTGATGGTTGGACTGGAGGATCTTAGGGGTCTTTTCCAACCTTAATGATTCTATTGTTCTATGATTCTATTTTTCTATGATTCTATGAGCCATGTTTTACAAGCAAGTATTGAGTAGCACTGCACTTCTCACAGAGCCTGATCTGAGTATTCTCTGATGGCCTCAAAGACATTGTGAGAGAGGATGAATAATCCACATGAATTTTGTGGATTATGACTGGAGTTAGCTGTAAAACAGACTGCAGAGCTCTGTCGAGATGAAGGCCCTCTGGTCATACTCAGAAACAGAGATTTAGGCATCTGAAAAGTTTTGAAGAAAAGGTTTGTCTCCTTGAAATGAATAGGAACCAGGAGGATCACAGGTCTAGCATTAGACATCTACCTTAAAGATAACTTTCGCTTGTAGTCTATGATAAGTACATTAGTGGGCTTCAGTTATTGACAGCATGTGCTATCAAGGGTGACCTTAGATATTTTAAAACAGAACTTTTGCACAATAAGCAGTTCCTTTCTTGAGTTTGCTCAGCCTCCTTCTCCCTCAAATAATCAAAATGCTGCTGCTGTCACAGCATGCTCTGCTCTGCTTCAGATTATTTTCTACATCGGTTCATGACTTGCAGTTCCTGTGGGCTGCAAATTAATCCTTAGGAGTCTGTTGGCGTGTACTGTACATCCAGGTTCTCCAGGGTATTAATTTGACTATTGATGTAGAAAATGCCAGTGGCTGTAAGGGTGTATATTATGCACTTCATTTTTGTGTTTACTTTTCTGTATAATCCAGGAATTTACTTATAAACTTGTAATCACCATGACTAGACACTTTAACCTTTAAAACTGAAAAATAACATTTTTCCATTTTTTAGGGATAGATTTTTTAAAATAATGAACAGCATAAGAGTGTTTTTTCAAATGACTTTTCAAAGGAAGCCATGAATTAATAACATGATTCTTTATGGTCTATCTCTAAAGGCCATATATACTGTACAAAGTATATACTGTACAAAGTATATACTGTAGAAAGCAGCCTTATAAAAATCTGGGTTTGAGTGGAGGACGCCACAGTCCCATTCCCAAGTATTGTGTGGATGCCTGCTTTTCCTTCCCGTATAAACTAAGGAGGCCTGGGACTGAATGCAGGGGGAGAGCGTGAGCCCATGTCCCACCTGTTTGGGACCAGCAGCTTTTGGGATGTGGAAGTGAAGGGATGTTCCCGTCATTAGGAAGAGGCAGTGACAGGCAGCTTGTGTACAGTCCTGCCTCTGCTGCTTCTGCGGGGCGTTTCTGGGCTGTGTATAGCAGCAATACCGCGTGGTTTTGTTGGGAGTGGAAAGGTCAATTGTAAGTCAATAGCTTTCTTTTTTCTTTTTTTTTTTTTTTTTAAACACAGCTACTAACTTACCACAACTTGTGTTAGTATTTACACACTTAGTTTGGCGACAGCACTATTTTTGGGTTCGGTTATTTTTTCCCCTGTTTGGGAGAGAGGTTGCAATCCCAAAAGTCTTGTCTGGGACAGAACGGCTGAATACAAGGAGGGTTACCGCTCCTCTCCCAAAAAGGGAGGATCCTGTCTGGGGATGGGCTGGGCATCATTTGCTGGGGAGGGGGCAAATCTGTTTCATAGGGTTCTCAGGGGAACTGCACAAAGGGAGTAGTAAATGTCCTCACCCCACTCTCTAGCGCTAAATGTTCCTTGGGAAGCCATAACACATAATTTAAATCCATTGCACATGCCACCCTGGAAGCAGAGCCTTATATGTCGAGTGCATGGGCTGTCCTATTATGGGAAATCAACTTTGTTTTGAGGGAAGCACAGAGCATTGCTTCTGCGCAGGTCCTGGAATTTGAAACATTTAGGGGCCTCCAAAGAGCACTGGCATTAGTTACCATGCCAGCTGGGTGGAAGTGAGGATCCCTGCCTCTCCCTGCCTGGGACGCAGACCCTGCCGGCAGCCAGCCCACCGGAGCTGCATCCCACCGGGGTGCTTTCTGTGCTCTCCTCCGCAGAGCTGCTGGGGCTTGTGCGGGGACACATCTGTCGTTATGCAGGGACAAGACTAATTCAGCAAAAGCTACTGGAGCAGCAAAGTTGGAATATACTTTGCCAAGAAATATTTTGCGGTTGTTTTCTTTTTCCTCTTTTTTGTGGAGAGATTTCATGTCTGCTCACATGCTTTGGTATGAGGAAGTGGAAGATGATTGTAAGTATGAACAGACTGACATAATTTATCACAATATTCACTTTGACAGAATAGTGTAGTGCTATGCAGCCCACTAACAGCATGCATTTTTAAATGTTTACTTTCCAAGTCTAAAGAAGGAGAGGACTGGGGGGGGGAAATAAAGAGAATTTTTTTGCCTCTGTTAGGGGGGTAATATCCTGTACGTACTATATAAAATAAATGCTCCAGAAACAGTACCCAGCCCTCCTTTGAATAAAAAGAATCCATTTATTCCTGAGGTTCACCACTTATTAAAGCATGGGGTTAAAAAAGAAAGAATTGAGAAGACAGACCAATACATTTGGAAAAAAAATAGTGTCATTATTCTGATAATTTGGCAACACATCAAAGGATTAATCAGTTGCTTTGAACTTCAGTGGCATACGCAGTTTCACTGGCTAATATTAACTAGCGGAGTAAAAGAGCTCTTCTCTGGCCCTTGAGCTGTCTGCTAACAACCGAATGAGGGGGTGTCAGTTTTGCTCAAAGTGAGCAGCAGCTGAGCTATCCCATGAGCTTCCCAGAAAAGAACAGGCATGTTTTCCAGACTTGTGCTTGTTTGTTAGTTTAAAGCTATCCTTTCTGTGCAATAAGAAGAACAGAGGATGCCAAGGGTAAGAGACTGAAGAGATCCAAGAATCAAAGAATGACAGAGAGTTTAAAAACCCAACTTACCATGCTCCCAGATGATCTTTCTTCTTCCTCCCCCACCCAGGCTCCCAAAACTGTGCTGGGGGAAAAAAAAAAAGTGTCAGTATTGTCAGTATCTATGGTCCCCGCCCCCTGTTTTATAATCTATTTTGGTTCTTCCACTTTCAGCTTAGTTCTGCGTCTGTATAATAATAGAATTCCTGTTTTTCTCTGTTTTTCTGATAATAAAAGCCATGGGAATACATACACACTGTCATTTTCCCCCACAACCTATGGACTGTATGGTCACTGACCTCTGATGAAGCTTCCTGAAAATAATGTTAGATTTTGTTATGTTTGACAGGAAAGAAGCTTAAAACAGAAAATTTCAGGGTGCAGGTGTGGTCTTATGCCATAGTTTGCTTTCACTTTTTTCAAGATAAACTCAAACTGAGTTTTCTTGTGCAATAAATAAGACTTAAATCAGCTATAAATTTTCCAGACAGTTTTGTATGGCTAAGGGAGGTCCTGCAGTGAGAGGACCCTTTACTTATTAGACACAGTCTGACAGTTCAAGAAGGGGTAGAATAATGAGATCATCATCATCACATATTAAATAATTAGAAACAGATTGTTTCACTTCTGAAAATATTGGGGGTGGGGTTGGGAAGAAGAAATGTTATGGGTTTCTCTTAAGGGGTTTTACTCCTGGTTGGCAAGAGGAATATGGTATGCTCTAGAGCAAACCATGTAGTGCCCAACCTTTTCTACTAGTTCTCTTTGGAGAGGAATAAGGAGGATGTCTTGTCTTCATTTTTCTATCTACTCCCTTTCCAAGGGAGTCACAATAGCAGCTCAGACTGCTTGTCCTCAGCCTTGAGGAGGAGACAGTGTTGCAAGGGAAGACGGGCAGGTGCTTGCTAAGTAAGGGGGAAGATCTTTATTGCTTAGCTCAAAAGTTATAATTGCACTCTGAAGATGTAGTAGGTGAAAGAAAGAAAAAAAAATAGCTGTGTTAGAGCTTTTGAAAAAAATGAATAGAAAACCAGAGTTGCATCTAGCTGATGAATAGAATTCATGACAAGAGCCATTAAATCACTTGCTAAATTATGGCACGTAACTATGTTCATATCTAAAATGAAAGGGAGCTGTCCTAGCACTTCTTGGGAATTATTTAGCTGAATTGATTTCCTCACCTGTATCCTCACTCTTTTAAAGGGCACGGCATTTTTCTTGAAATAGTTTTGTATAATATTGTCAAGGCTTTTTGTAGTTGTATTTCAATAAAAAAGGAAGAACCCGTATCTGCACTTTGTGACAAAGTGTGTCTAAAATAATGCTCTCAGATTTATCCCTAGCCTTCATTCAGGACATGTCACTTCTCCTACTTATTGCCTGTGCTTGCTTTGTTTCTTTCTCTATATTGAATGAAAACTTTTTGCTCTTAGAGGTGACAGCAGTCACTTACACCTCTGCATTGTTTTTTAAATCCATCCTTTCTCTTTTCTTAAAGTCCTCTCTCCAACCCTCCATCCACCTCTGCATTCACCTCTTCCCTTTTCTCTTCTACTCTCTCTCGTGCCACAGCAGTAAAGGCGGGTTCTCCATTCCCTGCTTTCTCTCACTTCTTCTGAGAATGACCTTTGTGAAAACATAAAGGTATTTATTCATTGCCGAGGGCTTTACTTTCTTTCCTGAGCTAGTCAGTATTTACTTCTGCCTAAGTTAGACTGGAAACTCCTTGGGGCAGCGACTGTCTCTTCCTAGATTTCTGCAGTGTCTTTGACAATGACACCTAAATAATAAAGTGGTGGGGAAATGAGATATTATAAATTTCATTTTGTTTTAATTAAAATGAGATTACTGTGAACTTTATCTCAGAAGCCACCCTCCCTGGGGGATTCAGTATCATATTCTGTATTTCTTCTTCTAGCAGATGTAATCCTCTTTCTGTGTCCTTAGTCTGACATGGAACCAAATTCTGCTTGCAGTTGCACACAGGCATCCTCTTTCTCTGCTTGGATTTGCACAAAGTAGCGACTAAAAATAGAATTAATCATCAAACCAGAGCCAGTGCAGAAAAGAAACTAATCCTGCCTGAAATTTGGTGGCCACAAGGGGTCTCTTATCAGTTATCATGGGTTTATTGTAGCAGGGGTCCATCTAGGTTCGTGCTTTAGCTCAGCTCAGAAGTGCATTTCTGAAACAAATTCCCATATATCCCTGCTTATTACCATGTATTGGTGCGCATCCCGGAGGACACGCCCTGCATCCCTGTGGGAGGAAGCTGAACTGGGAGGCACACTCTGGGTTCGGCTGATAGACACAAACTCTCAGTGGGTGTACGGGGTGCCGGGGTCACACTGAAGCTCCTCCAAAACGAGCCTGGTGATGCACGCGCACCTTGGGGGGAGCGCTGGGTTGGCAGCCCCTTTGCGTTACAAAGCTGCTCCTGTTCGGCCACGTGATTTGCTGTGGCCCAAGACAACTCGGTGAGATAGGAGGAGAACGGCAGCAAATTTCTTTGGATCTTGGATGTGAGGAAAGAACTGCTCATAAAGTCACTCCCCAGCTGGTGCAGGAGGGTGCTTCCTCCTCTCTGCTCCTACCTCGCTTCCGCTCCCTCGCCCCTGGTCCCCAGGCTGCCCCTGGCTATCGCAGCTGGCCGTGGCTCTTTCCAGGACAGTTAGTGAGCAGGGGACCACATTCAAGGAACAGTAGTCTAGCAGCGTGTTATGTACGAAACTGGTGATCCTGTGAAGATTAATCCCCTCACTTTTTAATTTTTTTTTTTCAAAGGAAAAGATTCAATTATGTTGCTAATAAAATATAGTTACTGATCAGATAGAGTTATTTATAGCTGAAAAGGTACAATATTTGTAGAAAAAGGTTAACCCTTGACTAATACTGTGAAATTATTTGAGCCTCAGAATTGTCCAAGGGGTTAAGTGTTTTTAAATGATCGCCAGAGGGAATAGGATTAAACTCATATATTTTTGTCATGGATTACTGTTAGACAAAATCACATTGAACGGGATTGTGAACCAAGCAGCCTTGATTTGAAAAGGCTGACTTGTTGATTTTCACAGTACATTTTCAATTAAATGTTACCCCAAAGTTTAATTATCATTTAGGAGGATAACCATTGTACTGTGTTACAGCTAACTGCTGGAAAAAGACTCCTCGATAAATTTAGCGGAACTTTATAGCATCACGTTGCTGTCAAGAAGGATGCACTTCTGATAATACCGTATTGCTGTCCGGGGAAGCAGAACAGCACCAGGAATTTTAAATAATTGTGCCTTATCAAAGACTGAGCTTTGTGGAAAGCAGAAATAATGGTTAGCGGAGTGTGGCTTTGCAGAACGGCTTGCCAGCTGGGCTGCACCAGGGAACACACTCCTTCATCTTTCCCAGAAAAACACATGTGGAGCAAAAGAGTTGTTTGTTTGGGTTCGGAGTTCTGGCTGCAGAGACCACAGAGACTTCCCTTCTAGGTTACTTGCCACATGTGCAACAAGTTGGAACATTTTTAATGATGTGTTTGGAAAAACAGATAGGCTGGATTTTAAGAAAGTCATAATCTTTCTTGGCTCTGGTCGCAAGTCCTATTTTAATTTTGAGGTATTATTTAGAGTATGAGGCTGATAATATTTGGGAGGTTTTCTGGTCCTTTTTCTCTCTAATTCTGTATTTTTTAAATAATCCACAACTATATGATTAAATTTTTATCAGTTGCATCCAGTCTTTTATTCCTAAAGGCAAAATATAGTTTGTAAGTATTGCAAGCGTATGTAGAAGAAAGAAATAGTATTATGTGAGAAAAAGCATATGTTCTTGTAATTTTGAATATGTTCATACCAGATAACAGTTAAGATGGCACATTTACGCTTAATTTCTTTCTTAAAACATTTTTAAAGGATCATAATCTTCAGCAGAAACAAATTAGCATAATTCTAATCATAAAGAAGATACAGTTGTAAAAGTTTCCTCATAGAAAACGTTACAGAAGTATGTTAGTCCTAAGGGTGGTTTTGTTTTCTACAGTATTTTTCTATGAAGTAATCTAATGGTTTGGGGATTCCTTTTAAAAAAAAAAAAAGCTTAAAACTCTTCAGTGTGTAGAGAGGACCTAAATGGGGACCTAGAGTATCACATTTTGCTTACCTTGCCTTTGCTAAAAGATTTTGGAAGATCCTTGGGGGGACCTAGTGGGATTATGAACACCACAGAATGAGAGAGGGAGTTTTAGTCAGGCTAATCAAACCCTTTGTGCCTGTTTCTTTTAACCCCTTTATTCCTGTGGCTGTCAGTAAAGTCTGAGAAATTTGTGGTTCTTTTGCCCTCCAAAAGTGTCCCAGTAAAATCAGCAAACCCAATATCTGATATTCTTAATATAAACTTAGAAAGAAGACTGGCAAAAATTTACTTGTAATGTGCACTGGACTAGATACATGGCATTGGCCTGCTGGACACCTGATAACCTATGTTTCTTATAAAGTGTGGAAGTTGTTACCACTTGTGGAAATTCAATTACGCTGGCTGCAGGAGCACACCTGTGAGCGCGGGATGCCCATGGGGGAGCCTCCCTGTCTCGCCCCACCGGTGCTTGCCACGTTCTAAAATTGGTGCCCGCCCACGTGGCTGAGCGTCTGCACGCATGCACGCTGGTTTTTACAGAGAATTAGCCATGGGTAAGGCTTTCAATTTTGTGTAGCACAGGGAATTGAAGGAATTTAAAGGGTGATTGGAATTTGACATTTCTGCCTTTTTATTAAAGTGTTGGAAGGCTCAGCTAATGGAGGCGTTCTGCTATTTCAAATATACAGGGTATGAGATTTGAAGGCAAGCCAAATCACAATGAGACGGAATAATGATGTCCTTGGTTTATTTTTCAGTTTCAGGTTTTGATTGGATTCTGAGCAAGGCAACAGTTTTCTATCCCAGAAAGCAGTGCTGGTCCTTGGAGGCTTGGAGCCTCTTATCAAAGCAGAAGTGTTTCCTTGTGAAGGTCATGAACTGCAATGGCAGGAGAGGGAGAAAAACCAAAGGGGTCGGGCAGGAGGAGGGAGAGAGGAAAGAAAGAAAGATCTCCTTATTGGTCCTAACCAGGTACAAGCTTCTCATAAGAAACATTTCTGCAGCAAGACCTATTACTACTTTGACCCAGCTAGCACTCTGCTGATGGTATATATATCAAAAGATTTGTGGAGAACTCTGAGGTCTCTGTCCGTCTGTCCTCCGCCTGTGATGGACTGATGGTGAATTTGTGGACGTGATGTGTACGGCCTTACTAATTCAAACTCGGTTTAGTGGGTTTTGTGTTGCTTTTAGTGAAGATTGTTAGCAGCCCAAGATGAATTACTACTTTGCACTAGATTTCAGGAAGACAACAATATTTCTTTTGTTCACTTGACTTTATTTACTGTCTATCTTCTTTTATCATGTAATTTAGTACATACTTTATGCTTATTCCCTGCCCCACCCTTCCAAGCCCTGCAAACGATGCTGAAAATAGAAATCAGTATATTTTTATACCAAATTCTAAGGCCACATTTATAAATGCTTGGTTGAGTGATGGTTACTCACTCTCCAAAAATGCAGAAGATCCAGATTAAAGTGTTTACTCTGCTTATACTCTCTGTTTACAGAGGAGAGAGTTTCAGTTGCATCGGATGTTGAATGGAAACCAAAGGTGAAGCCAAGTAACTTTTCACAAAAAGGAATTCTTGTTTTCTCGCCAACATGTGAACAATTCCTTTTATAGTAGTCTGTAAAGGACAAGCATGTTATAGGGTTGATTCTGTCCCTCCTGTTCTTCCTAATAATTAAATAAATCAGTTCTGAAAGCTCTAACAAGAGCAAGGAGGGAAACTTAAAACTGTGAAATAAGTGGTGAATTTCAGGAGCAGTTATCTAGCAGTAGAATGTATAACACTTAATGGAAAAAAAAGCTTTATAAACATAAGAAATAATCACAAATCTGATTTTTTTTTTTTTTTTTTTACTGTAATTGTTTAAAGTTCCATGGTATTTGCATCCTTGCATACAGGATGGCTCAGTGATACTAGTGTAGATTTAAAAGATGCTGCTTAAATAAAGATGCTTTCTAGAGAGCATATAAGTTGAATTTGTACTTAATTGTATCAAATTTCTCTGTTAGGAGTAAAAGATATCCCCAGTGAAGTGGTATTTCTGACCTGATTACCTGATTGATGTAAAGCTTTAGAGGATGTAAGTTGGGGCACATTTTTGCCTTGGGAAAGGAAATCTATTGGATTATTTTGTCCATCTCTATTTCCTGTTCAAAACAAGGCATGTCTATTCAGAATCAATTCAGAATTACTGCTATTTTTAGCACAGTTGCTAACTTAATAGTGTTTTTCAACTGTTACAGCTAAAAACCATAACTGGAAACATTTTATGTTTTGAAACAAACTGAATGATGGTGAACGTTCACCCTTTCGTCTTGTAAGGACAAGCCTATTTTTCTTAGGGAATAGCAGCTGAATTGTGAAGCCCAAACTCTTTCTCCTGGTGCTGTTGTCAGCTCACTTATTTTCTCTTTAGTCCTTTTGCCACTTTCCCTTTTCTCTGAGTCATGCACATACATTGCTGTACGGCTTTAAATCAGCCCTTTCCTCCTCCAAGAAGGCTTGCTAATTTTTGCATATTGTCTTAAGCTGACTTAACAGTCGTTTTGCCAAGTCTTCCCAGCTGCTGCTACTGCTGAATTGATTCATTTTGCTCATGACATGTTGCAGGCAAGTGTGAAACAAAGTTTACTCAACCAGTAATCCTCCCCTTAACTGAAGGAAGGACATGGTTCGAACAACGATTTGTTCCAAACGTGGCCAGAGTTTTTTCCCTAAATCTGCCTACCGTAGACAAAAAGGTTATTTGCTTCTTATCTGGGAAATTCTTATCTAGAAAGTGAAAAATGTCTTAGCTCTAAATAGTAACCAAGGAATTCATTTTTTCCTGGTGCAATAAGTCAGTCTGTGGAGATTTTTTTTGACGGACTACGAGTTCCTAAGAGGTGTTGTGTCTTGGAGTACTTCCAGAAACTGTTGCTCAGCCTATAAACTGATGAAATTTCACAGACTGACACACCAGCTGAGGATGGAAGGTGTCTCTAGAGATCATCTACTCTAATACCCTGCTCAGAGCAGGGTCAGCAAGAGCAGGTTGCTTAGGGCAATGTTGACTTGGGTTTTAAATATCTCCAAGGATGGAGACTCCACAACCTTTCTGGGCAGCCTGTTCCAGTATCTGACCATCCTCGCAGTATTTTTTTTTTCTTCTTATGTCCCTATGGAATTTCCTCTATTTCAATTTATGCCCATTTTTTCTCATCCTGTCAGTGGGCACCAAAGAGAAGAGTCTGGCTCTGTCTTCTCTACTCCCTCCCATCGGGTATTTCTAGTTATTGATAAGATTCTCCCCGAGCCTTCTCAGCTCCAGGCTGAGCAATCCCAGCTCTGTCAACCTCTCCTCATCTGAAAGGTAGTCCAATCACTTAATCATTTTTGTGGCCCTTTGACGGACTGACTCGAGTATGTCCATGTCTCTCCTGTACTGGGGAGCCCAGCACTGGACTCAGCACTCCAGCTTTGTTTGACCAGGGTTGAGCAGAGAGGAAGGATCACCTCCCTTGACCTGCTGGCTACACTGCCTAATGCAGCCCAGGATACCATTAGCCTTCTGGGCCGCAAGGGCACACTGCTGATTCATGCCCAACCAGGACCTTTTTGCAAAGCTGCTTTCCAGCTGGTAGGTCCCCAGCATATACTGGTTCATGGGGTGGTTCCTCCCGGTGTGCAGGACTTTGCACTTCACCTTGTTGAACTGCATAAGGCTCCTGTCAGATCTCCAGCTGGACTTTGTACAAATAGTCCCAACCTTTGAGCACAGCAGTTCAGCTAGTTTTCAATACACCTCACTTACCTAAACCATACACTTTGTTTATGAGAATGTTATGGGAGACAATGTTGAAAGCCTTGCTAAAGTCAGGATAAACAACATCTACTGCTCTCCCCACAATCACTGAGCCGGTCACTTCTTTGTGAAAGGCTGTCAGGTTGGTCAGGCATCATTTCCCCTTTGTAAACCCATGCTGGCTACTCCCAGTCACCTTCTTGTCCTTCATATGTTGGGAAATGGTTTTGAGGATGATTTGCAGGTTTCTAAGAGGATTTTCTTCATCACCTTCCCAGGTAATCTGGATATTATCTAGATACTCCTCCTTGCCCTTCTTGAAAACGAGTGCCATTTGCTTTCTTCCCAGTCCGCAGGAACCTCCCACAATCACAAAGCCTTTTCTCAAATAATCAATAGTCACCTCACAGTGACATCGACCAGTGCTTTTGTATGCCAGCGGCCTTTCTGACTAGTGTGGAAGGTGGCCAGAAAGAGAGATTTGGGGTGTCTCGTCTCTCTGTTGATTCTAGTTTTTTGGATGGCATGCACACAAACAGCAAAACTATCCATATTTGTCCGTGTGCCCATATTATAAACTAGCCGCAAATCAATTTAGAGCTAGTCTATGAGGATGTATTCATCTGAACTCTCTAGCTTCTCTGAACATCGTTTTACTGTATGGCCCATCTAATGAAATTAATATTTAGTGTAGAATGTCCATTATTTGTTTAAAGTCTGCCCAAATTCAAAATCCATTAAATACATAACACCAAACCTGCAATAATATCAGTACAATTTTTGAGTTGTTTAAAAATTAGAAGTTAGCAAAGTGTCTTAGGTGGCATTGTAAATTATTTAATCCATATTCTGTAAAAACATGGTTATGATTTTGAGGGCTCATTAGCAATTTATTCGGAGTACAAAAATGCATAAAAAGCCTGAAAGACCTTTAGTTTAAATAGGTATAAGCATGTTGAGATTTTAGTTCTGATATCTTTAATTAAAAAAGAAATCAAAGTAAGCCCTTTAAAATGTTTGTTCTAAATGAATGCTGTTATTCAGTATGCAGTCAGTGTAGCTCTCTCATAGAAGAAGTGTGGTTAACTTTGCCACTTCAATCCTTTAGATGTAGATAAATTCTGTTTCTTGCATCTTTCTCCTTATCTGTCTTATCTTTTGGTAATTTTTGTTATCGTCTTCTGTTATGATGATAATTTCAGTATACTTCCTGATTATTTTAGAGTAACAACAAACAAAAAATGTAATAAGAAATGTTAATTATTTTTCCAGACCATATTTGTTTATGCCACCTAAGTTATAAGCCCTATTTTTAATTGTATTTTCACTTGTTAAAGTGCAGCAAAGAAAGAATTAACTGCTTCTTAAACTGTTAAATAGCATATCCTGCAATTATATGAATTTGTAGCGCAACTAAATACTGTCTGCCTGATAACACGATCTTCTCAAAGTCAGTCTCTTTGGCATTATTTTACCTGGAATTTTTTGAAATTTACTGTAAGATGTTTGAAGTGAGATATTTGAAATGTTGACTTATAATCAGAAGTCATTCAGTCCCATTCTAGTGGGAAGGGCTCCCAGTTGGGAACCTATTGGAAATCTGAGGACTCTTGATTTGAAAACTGATAAAATGTACTTCTATGTAACAGCTTTTCATTAAGACAGAGAGTATTTTTGAGCCAGAAAGAAAACGTACCATGTGTGTCATGGCTTCCAGGATTCTTTAAATTAATCCCACTTCTTTGAAAGCTATATTCTATTTCAGTTTTATAGCATATGAATTTGCATCCTCTCTACTTTATTTTATTGTAATCCTTTGTATTTTAATTTGCATTCTCTGTAGCCTATTTCTTGGTCTACAGCTGTACCCATAGCTGTGGCCATTCATGGGAAGCTGCTTTTGGAAATCCACTATTTTGTTCTAACACAGAAACAGCATAACCCTCTGCAATTTCTTGAGGCCTTTTCCTAATAAACAGCAGAGATTATTTTTTGTCTACAATGATGTAATTCTGTATTTTCTACACAGTAAATATCCCTGGATTTTTTTCCTTATCAAGTTTTTTGGTGAGAATATGTTCCTAGGAAGTTGTACCTGAGTTCAGAAAATGCTAAGAGTTTTCAATGTACTCCCTATTCCATATAGTCTACAGCATGCAGTGTGAAATAAAAATGAATGTGTCAACAGTTTGGTTTGTAGATATGTAACACAGTCAATGGGTCTACAAGCATTAATTGGATATTAATTGCCAATATGCTG
Organism: Fulmarus glacialis; assembly: GCF_000690835.1. Taxonomy (NCBI): domain Eukaryota; kingdom Metazoa; phylum Chordata; class Aves; order Procellariiformes; family Procellariidae; genus Fulmarus; species Fulmarus glacialis. Next base: position 13,183 of record NW_009230284.1, read on the forward strand.
TGCAAAATTCTGAGACCCAAGCAGGTTTATGAATTTGTAATCATTGTCAACAAAAGCCTGGTTATTTTTCAGTTGATGAACTTGAATACTGAAATTAGGTTGGCAGAAGAGAGCAGTTCTTCTCTGTATGAAGAGAGAAGTTGTCATCGCTGTGGCAAGGGCTGAACTCAGAGCTGGAAACAATCAAATGTGTTGCTAGAAAGAGGAGACTCCTAGAGGTGAGTTTATGAAGCTTCAAGCACCTTGTATGATGGTAGTGACAGTTATCAGCTATTACACCAGTTGTCAAAAGATCTAGTTATTCTGCAGCATATTGCAGGGTCCTTGATAACATGATAGGGAAGGGAATGAAAAGAAAACATTTTAATAATTCCAGCATTAACTCATTAACAAGATGCATATTGGCTCCTGCAGCCATGTATGAGTTAGAGACAGTCTTTCTGAAAGGGCATCTAAGAGGGGAAAAAGGAAAATAACAGCAAGTTGGTTGATGCCAGTAAAAGTTGACTCCGCTGTAATTCAGATGCGTTCATAATCTAACTCTTACATAATCTAAGTCGAATGAATGTATAAATTGATATAATTATTATTGATATGGTATAACAACTGAAAGTACTATTTGTGGGAAATCGTATGCACACTTCAATTAAGCTATAATATAAATGCAATTTAAAATGTAACTGCAGATTAAGTGTAACACTCAAGCCTGACTTCATGCAGAGAAACCCTCTTATGGGGCCCTAACTATTAACAATATCATTATCATTTTTAACAGCCAAAAATATCAGTGCTGTAAGCTAGTCAGAATTGCACCAGAAAATCAGTGAATCCCTTGTTTCTGGGACTAATGCAGTTAGTTCCCTAGGTTTCCTTATGCACAGAGCCTTTCTGCCACAAGATTTCTCTGCGGAGGCAGAGTTGCTGACAGGACAGGAGCTAGCTGACAATGCAGTCTAAACACTAGTGGGGCAACTACATGCACCTAGGCCTCCACTTTGTATGATCATTTATTCATGCATTCACATCTCACGCTTACAATAAAAAAAAAACCGTATTTATATATTTACAAAACAATTACAAGAATTTGTTTTGATGATACGAGTATTATGGTAAATGGTGGACGCCTGAAGAGTAGGAGGCTGTTGCAGACAGTAGGAACTGATGGAAAAGCAGAAACGGGAAGGCAGTATGAAGCCACACAGGGATGTGGGGCAGAGGGAGGGAAGTTATCAGCCAGAATGCAGCCAGAGATGATTCAAGGAAGGACCTGAGACACATGGCAGCCACAGAGCTGTGCCACCATAATGCACACTGGGAGGAGCTTGCACGAGAATTTAAGGTGGAGAAAACCCTAAAGAAATATGAGTAGGAATAGCAGATATGGGGGGTTATTTTAACAGTCTCTACTTCTGCATCTTTGTGTCACCATGTCTTCTCACACTGGTTGGCAGGTATGTTTGCGAGACCTTGCTGCTGGAGTTACAGCTTTCACAAAGTGAGTGTGGTAACAAGGATGAGCAAACACAGGTTTCTCATTCAGAGCCCTTTCCAGTTCTCCTGCCCTTCCCTCCACAACAGGTCTGCTGTATGTCACTTCAGTACGTCTTCCTATAATCTAAATCATCTTGTTGTGTGTGTGGAATAAACCACATGATTGGTTGATGCAGCACGGCATAAATTACAGATTATGCATAAATTCTGATAGGTCTAATTAATCACAGCCTAAGTTAATTTAGACCTCACTTGTAATATGCCTGGTTTCTATTTAGTTTTCGCACCTAATTGAGACACCTATATTACACATCCTCAACTTTAGTCTGGTTTGTGGGTAGGCAGGACTTGGCATGAGCTCGTTGTTCTCACTGAAGCTCGGAGGAGAGGCCTCCATAGACACCAGCAACCAGGAGTCCCTGGGAGGCACCTGTGCTCTTCCAGCTGCTGCCTTCAGGTCTCTGCACTGGCTGCGGCTCTGTGGGGTGGGACACGTCCACCTTCCGTACCGGAGGCTGAAGGCCACAGGGGGAAAGCTGCTGCTCAGATTTGGGCTGAGGCTGCAGCCCGACGGGCCCACGTACTTTTGAAACAAAGACGTATTCACTGGAGGTTTGAGGGAGGGAAGAGAGGAATGCTGCAGTTTTGCAGGGCCGGGGCTGCAGGAGGTCCTCCGGGGCTGCTCCCATTATCCATTGTTTGGGTAGCGGTGCCCGTGCAAACTGCTCCGTCAGCTGCATGGCGCTGGCCCTCTTTTGTAATTTATTTGTCATGGTTCTCCCTTCGCCCCCGTCCTCCCACCTCAACAGCAAAAATTAAATTCACTTTTTAGATAGTTTGAGTAAAAGACGTTTTGGGGCCTGTTACAGCTTGGCACAAAATGCTGAGCAAGTTGGACTGGGCTTGTTTGCCTTTCACAGCAGGTAAGGGGACCACTGGTAAATGTTCTGCTCAGTCTCTTTCTTCACTCTTTTTCTTTATTGTCAGTAACTTGAAGTTTTTGAAGTAGTAACACGGTTTGCTGTGGCCACTGATACTGAATCCCTCTTTTCCTTTATTCAGACAGCTTCCTCATTACTGCTAAGAACCATCCCAGCAGTTACACTGCCAGGCTTGACCCCAAATCATCAGCAAGATACACTAATCCCTTCTCCCTGCCTGAAAGGATCTTATTCCCTTACCACTTTAGAAAACTAACACCACAACAGAACAAAACAAAACAAAAAAAATCCTCTCTGGAGTCTTAGTCATCAGACAACAGACAGGAGTTACCGTGGATTTTATTTCCATGGTATTGATAATATTGCCTCTTGAACTGTGAAAATGGCTGTTGTCACCTATAGTATTTTACTGTTTATCTCCAAAGAACCTGAGTCTCACTGTACGGTGAGACCTCTCTGAGCCAAAAAAAATAAGCTAAGTGCTCCCTGCGACAGGGTGGGAAAGTCTGACTGCTCCTCCTCTTCTTCCTCAGTATTAGATTTGCAGACTTTCCAGTGTCTTCAGCTGTGAGGCAATTTTGTTTTCTAGTAAATCTCTTCTCCCAGAATCATTCCCTCTAACTGACTGTGTATATTTAATCCCCTCTTGATTCTTGACAGAAACTCCTGTCTCTTTTCCTTAGGGATCTTCAGTTTCTCTTGCTGTGTTTTCAGTCTTCCTTTTTGCTAGCTACTTGGATACTGAGGAAACAGATCATAGAGAAAAACAGAAATTTCTCCTGGGAACTTAATTCACATTCTCAACTGGGAGAAAAAAGTTTTTCAATGATATTAGGAAAAACAATGTTTGTGCTTTCCTGTGTATTGCAAACATTTTTTAGTGTATTTTGCTAAAGAAAGTGGGAAATTCAGTACTGCTTTCATGTTTAATGTACACCACATTTAGTGTTACAATACTATGAAATATTAATAAACTTACAAACCTTTTCCCTTGGCCATTCACCGTGAAACTTGACTGACTGCAGCTTCTCTGGTTTATTAATTCATATGCTTAAGTTGAGTGCAACAATTCTGTGTTCAAAGATTTCTTTTGATAACAAGTTTGGCTTAAATCATACTGTGAAGGGTATCTGTGATTATTTTATCTCTTTCTTGTCTTGGAGCTTGCAGAGTGGGTGACCTGACTGCCTGTTCAAAATTAGTATTATTTGCCTCCCATTAGGTTCTTGCAACTCTGCACTGCAGTTCGTTTAGACTCCCCACAAGTCTGCTGGGGACAAGATGTTGTGGGAATTTGCCAGTCTACCCTTGCTTAATAATTTTACCATTCAAAGATTGGTGTGCTTGGTATACATGTATAAAAATAAGTTTATTTTCTCCATAATGGTACTTAGTTACAATGAGAAAGATACTGAAACATCTCCCAGTTTAGGATCCGTCTTGGCTCTTTCAACATCTCTGCTAGATCATGAGGCTTACTGACCTTTCCAGCCTACTTCAGGGCTTGCCATGCCTTGAAGAATTATTCATACTCAGGTCTTTAGAGACGGCTTCTGGAGGCTTCTCTAGCCAACAGAGAAATTCTTCCTTTTTGCTTCTCCTTGCTCTGTGCGATTTGGCCCTAAGATATCAATGGGATATCATTCCTTTTGTCTTTTTTTCCTCTCAATAATTCATCTATGTTTCTATTATACACTTTGATAATATAGAGCATTCTGGATCTAAGATAGAAGCCCTTTCCCCTTCTTTGTAGCTGCCCTATAAATGTCTCAAAAGGTATTTGCACAATTAATAATTTCCCTGATTTAGAACATTGAACTTGAGGGAGATTTGCACAGAGGTCGTGTGTAGCTCAACCAGCAACTGATTCAAAGATACACTTGCTAAGTGTGGATTCATCCTTTTCCTGTTAATGCAGACATGCTTTGTTCAGAATTTGGGGAGTGGTTTCAAGGACTATGTCACAAATGTGTTTTTCTCATTATTGCTTAAACATGCTACATAATTCAGTTTTTGTGGCTAAAGCTTAACTTTGCCACTCATGGTTTCCCTGACCAATGTTTGAGTTTGCTTTAGACATCTTTAGAGAACTTAGGTAATTCTGCACAGGTTTAACAATATAATATACTGTGAACAAGTATATAGTTTGTATGTATAAGAGAGAAATTATGTGAATATAGGATGCTCTCATCCTTTGACTTACAGCTAGGTCCATAGTTAATTACAAATTGAGAAAGGCCTAAAATCCTATCATTAAAAAGATGTAGGAACTGTACTGAGTGCAAAACTGTATTCTCCCTAGTGATGAAAGTTAAAACTACTGTACTAATTAGCCATGAAAAGGCTAAGAGGGGATCTAATTACTGTCTTCAGCTACCTAATAGGTAGTTATGGAGAAAATTAAGGCCGACTCTTCTCAGGGGTGTACAAGGAAAGGTTGAAACAGGTTTCCAAAATGAAAATTTTGACAAGATACTAGGAATATTTTTTTTTTTTTTTACCATGGGTGTCACCAGTTAAGCACTAGAGCATGTTGCCCAGAGGGGTTGTAGAATCTCCTCCCTTGGAAGTGTTCAAAATTCAATTGGACACAGCCCTGAGCTACTTGATCTAATTCTGAAGGGAAACTTGCTTTGAGCACAGTGTTGGACTAGATGGCCTCCCTTGCAATCTATAATATTCTGTAATTCTATGTTTGCTTTACAAAGAATGCCCTCAGCATATTTAATTTAGAATAGAGATATGGCTCAACGGATTTTCTAAGAAAACCACTATAACTCTACAACTTCTCATTTGAACCAAAAATTTATTCTTGGAAACTATTACTTATTTTGATTATTCTGTTTTCCACAACCTGTGGGGTTTGTTCCTCAACCCTCACCCCCTCACCCCCCTCCCTCCGTGGGACTACTCTGCCAATCCTATTTTGTGTTTAACTTTATTTCAGTGAGACACCATGCTAGCTGGGTATTTTCTCAGCATAAAGGTTCCAGACTGTAGTCTCCTGTAATCATTAGAACTGCTTCTCGATGATACATAGAAATAACAAAACTTTCTGTACCCAGTAATACAATCAAGAATGAGCCTTGACACGTTTAGATCTGTGTTATCTAATGGTACATAGGGCAGAAGGCTCTTTTTTTTTTGTCGCACAGTAATTGTGCTCAAAGCTCTGCATAGCTGTTTGTCTCAATCTGTGGGCCTTGCACCGGCCTTCTCAAAATAGTTTCCGCTGCACAGAAATAAAACAGATTTGACCTGGATTAACTGGAGCATAGACTCCTAATGAGCCAGATGGATGAACATTCCTGTTTGGCAGAAATGTTAGTTACAGTGTTTGCCACAAAAATGTCAGCAGTTGCCTTGGTTTTCTCCTCAATAAAAGAAATAATTTTAATCTTGGTCTAGAGTGGTTAAGTAATGACTGCTGTGAGGCATTTCCTTTGTAAAAACCTTATCTTACGTCATTACGAATTTCCCAGGGAGAATCCAAAGCTGGAGTAGTGAATGAGGTTTTTCCCTGTGACTCTGATTGGGGACAGTATCTGCCATCTACCCCTGAGCTGGATAGAGCATCCAAAGAAGAACATTGTCGTAACACTTTGGTTTAAGTAGGAAGTATGAAGTTTTTATTTCATTCACATCCCTTGTGCGGAAAGAGGGGAAAGGTCAGAGAAACCACTCTCAGGTACGCATCAGGCAATAATTTGCAGAATGCAACACTGCAGATCCCAGCAGATCAGTGTCCAAGTGTAGAAGAACTTTCTTTGTGGATATATCTGTTCTCCAGGCTCCTCTGTCTGGGCAGAAAGGGAGTGCAACACTCCCTGCCCGGCCAGCACAGTGAAACAGTATCCTGATGCTGTGCCTGAGACAAAATGTCAACATGTTGTGTGCGGCTTAAATGGATGACATTCTCAATGCAGCTCCTTTATAGCCACCCCTCCTGCCATCTCATTCAACTTCAGAGAGCTTTCCCAGGGACTGACAGTACTTTTGCAAAACGCGTAAGGGATGGGACAGCTACCGCATACTTGTCAGCTGCCCTAACCCAGCTCGGCTGCATGTTTGCACTTGTGCCAGCTTCTGCCTTGCAAGAGGAACAGGGAAGTGCTTATGAAATAGGCTTGTGTTCATTTTGAATAGGTGCAGATACATACAAAAGCAAGGAAACACACCTGAAAGACTGTGTGTGTTGGGGGGGAGGACTGTATGCAAAAGGCTTTAGGTTCTTCTACTTAAATGCTAAAAGGGAACAAACCCTATCTCTGTTATCCAACATAGAAATTCCTGTAAATTCACTGGCAAACTGAACGATACATAAAGACCATGTAACTTAATAGCTGCTCTTCCAAATTCTGTTTTGACCTTTCAGCTATAAAAGGCAATTCCGTAGAGTTTCCAAAGGTGTAGTTCATTGCTCTTTGGTATAGCGTTACAGAGCAAGTATAGTAATAGACCTTATTACAGTTACTTTTTTCTCTTCGCAAAACCATTATACACTTCTTTGACCTTTACAATAAAAAGTGC
>NW_009230284.1:20156-46447 GCF_000690835.1 Fulmarus glacialis
TTTCCAGCATTAATTTCTGTTATTCAGAATTACAAATAAGTGAGTCTTAATACATATGGACTGTATAAATCCTGTTTTATTCCTTTTTGCTTTACTTTTGTTTTGATATTTTTTCTCAGTTCCCCTTCATGCAATATCCTCCTTTGTCCTTAGTCCTTTTCTAAGTTTTTCCTCTATTTGTGACTGAACAGACCAGAAGAGAATTTTTTGTACACCGTGGGATTATTTGACAAAAAAGCCCTGTAAATCATAATAAGTCAACCCTGTAAAATTGATAAGATATTTTCAGTTTCCTACTCCTCTGGGCAACCTATTATCCTTTCCTTCTACTCACAAACTTAAAACCTGAAGGTTTTTTTGTTCAGTCTTTTTCCACTGTTTGGGCCTGTTTGTTTAAAAAGGAACTTATTACTGTGCAGCACGTGTGTATGAAAACCAAAGATTTACCAAATTAACGATGGAAGCAGGAAGAATCATAGAATTTTTTCATTGTTAGGAGAACGAAACAATTTACCCTTCAGGGATGTGACCTTAGTAAATGCATCGCTTAGCTGTTTTTCTTTGTTTAGCTTTAGAAAAAAAATATCCTTTTCCGAGATCATCAAATATCTTATCCCAAAACCATAGGAATTGCTAAACATAAATGCTGTGTATTACTACAGTCTCACACACAGGTTTTATTTCTGCTTGTGGGTGAAGTTACTTGTGAGGATATATAGATTGGTTTTAAAGGTGGAAGCAGGGTATCCATTTCTGTCATTATCTATTATTTTTGCAGCGTCATTTTTCTTGAAGGCAAGAAGAGGGTGAATTTTGTAAGGAAGTGAGACGACACATGAAATCAACACTTCATGTCTTGTTTTTTATTATTTTGTTCGACTGAGTTGTTGAATATTTTGGACAAGAGCAGTTAGAATTGCAGTCACACCAGTGATGGTTTGTCACTTAACTCTTGTTCTGACACAAAGTCTTTTGCACTCTATAAAATATCCTTTTCTGATGTACATGGATATAATTCAATTAAGGATCTGGCCCAGGCTTTGAGCTCTTTTTAGAACTTGTCCGACTTTTCCCTTTATGGCCAACAACGTAGTACCAGATTTCTGCTAGCTGAATACATGCACTATATATATAAAAAGTAACTAATGACCTTTAAATAGTTACCAGTGGGCAATTTTTAACTCATTATAATAGTTTGAAACTATTTGGATGCCCTGTCCTCGCTGCAGTATGCAGCACATTAACATTCCAGAGCCCACAAGGACATTTACTATGAATTGCGACAGTGTTTTCCTCTGTGGCAGCTTTCAAGCCCTTCACATAGTAGCTGAGTCCTAGTCTGAGCGACTCTACAGTGCGGTGATAGTAAGGAGCACTGGCAAAGCACTATTGTGGGCAACATACCAGAAAACAGATTTCAGACAATGCCCCCCTCCAAGAAAAAAAAAACCAGGCACCCTGGAATCTACAGAGTTCCCATTATCAGCTGGTGAAATACATTGCAAATGGCAATAGCTGCCTTAAATATCAACATGTACACCGTCGACATCTAAATACAAAATAAAGGTTGCAGACTAACATTTGGAAGAATGGGGGAAAAGGCCTATTTCCTGACATAATAGCGTTGAAGCCAGCATCACACAGAATGGAACTTCATGCTGGGAAATCATTTTTTCTACAAATACAAAGCTGTTAAACCATCATCGGGAATGATGGGCTTGTTAAGTGGGAGTCTGAAAAACCACAGTATAGAAATCAAATGTGGAGGTATATAGGCTCTGTATATACACATTTTGCTGAGCCCATGGAATGGCAGAACAGTGAATATGTTGCCTCTTTCCAGTTTTAATTATATCTTTATTTTCTTCACACGTTGCCTGTGTTAAGCGTAAATGGAGCCATATTATAGAATATAGCATAAAAAGAGATATCTTGAATAAGGAATAAAGGAAGAAATAGCTACTTCTTTCAAAATGTCAGATAACTGACCTAAACTTTCCATAGGGATAAATACGTTCTAGAATTGCTTGAATTTATTAAGGAAAAATATCAATAGGAGGCCATAAATCTGGAGTTTGATGTAAAAAAACCGTCAACTTCTATTTTATTCTTTGTTAGTCTGCTTTTAACAAGATTCACCAAAGAGCAGAGGGGTTTATTTTGTAAAAGGGATTAATTTTGTTTCATTTGTTTCGTTGTACATTTTCAATTTGGATTTCAAATACTCCCCAGCTCTGAAAAGCAGAGCTGGCTTTCACCAGCCAAGTGACTGCATGTTGGAGGACAACAGACAGATTTTACTTGAAGTGATGGTTGGTGTAAGAATAACAGCTGAAATTGTAATGCAAATAAATAGATCATATATCAGCTTCTCTAACAGGAATAGGTGTTAAAGTTTTTAGGATTGATACTTGTGGCTGAACAAAAGCTGTGGATACTTAGGAGCCTGTATGACACTACCTGGATTGATAAGGGAGCCGACCTTTTCAATGGGAGTTTTTGCAGGTATCAGGGCTAAATTAGTCCCGATTCGTTACGCCTAATATTTCTTTTTGGCTGGTTCTGGTACTTCAGAGATGGTTTTGATGGGAAGTGTGATGCTCAGTAAATGTGACAGAGGTGAGAAGATTTCAGTACGTCCCCTTAGACTCCAGGCCAGACGCTCAGTGATCACTGAAGACTGTGAAATCTCCTTTTCCTTGTCAGGAGCAATCTTTGCCCGGGAGAGGGTGCTGCCTCTGTGACAGAGCGCCATCATTTACCACCTCCTCGTGTACTGTGCACCGCTGCGGCGACTGTATTTTTTGTTGATATTTGTGCTTGTTTACAGAAAACATGTTGTAAAATGGCTGTAAACTATAGCAGGGCTTTTAAAAAATAATCTTTAAATCAGAAAGTGTTTTACTGTATTTTTTCCTGTACGCTGGCTGTGCAGTATGCAGGTGAAGCCGGTCTTACTAGCGCTTAGAGCACATGCGTTGCTCCTGTTCACAAGCACAGGGAAACCTTTGTGAGCTCCTGTGCTAGGGATGGTTCATGTCACTCTTCTGACCCTGGGAGACACAGATCAGCAGTAGCCTCCCAGCTGAAACTGTAGCGGTAACAGGACCATGGGCAGGAGAGTATCCTGCTCACAGACATGATCTGAACAAATGCATGAGCGTTTTGAGCGTTAGTTTGAGCTGTAACATACGGTTAAAGCAGTACTTCTCCAGAAAAGCCCAAGTTTAAATTGAAGCTGATGGCCAAGTCCAGTGAATTGTACCAAACTGCTATTGCTGTTTCGTGATGTGTAAAAATAGACACAAAGATCAGAGATAATTTCCTAGTCCCCTGTGACCGACATGAGAGTCTGATTCCCTGTAGATGAAAGATTAGCGCACTAACGGAGTCATTTAGGTTCAAATAATCACAGAATTCCATGTGGCCCCTTTGTGTTTCTTTCATATTAGAGTGACTTCTTCCTTAAAAGCTTTCTGTGCAACACTGGAAGAGAGCAAAGCCAAATAATTCTTCTGTATCCCTTTCTAGTCAAAAAGGGTAAGTGGAAAAGTGACCTTTTAATAGTGCAGCATTGAAGAACTGTATTTTGTATGAACTTTTTTTTTGTTGTTAATAAAGCAGCCCTGTCCTATAGGAGACACAATAAAACAGATGGCTACGAAGAGCAGTGCAGTACAGCATGAAATTCCACCAAAATCATGTTTTGATATACACCCCTAGAAATACATCAATTTGGGTTTTTTAGTGCTAAAGGTAGGTTGTTCCTCTGCAGACAGTTAGTTAATAGGAATGTTACCATGAGCTTGTGCATTTGACCTACATGGGAGTTTATAGAGAGTAGAGAACCTCAGGTTTGTGGAAAGATTTGTAATGTATGTTTAGGTGGAAACTATGCAAGACTGATATCAGGAAAAGCTTGGCTGTTTGCATTTAGGTCAGGTGAGTTTTTTCATATTTTACATGAGAACACTCATGTCAGATCCAAAGCCCACCTGGCCCCACATCCTGGCTCTGATACTGGCTGATCATGGAGGTGGGGAGGAACAGTGGACCAGGTTGAACTCATAGAGATGTCTCTGAAGTTTACTTTCCTAGTCTCCAAAAACTTAAGGAATCCCTCCTTTAGGGTTTTGTTGATTTGTTTTTCTTGGAATAAACCTGCAAACCTCAATGAACCCTCTTGTCAAATTGCTTACAGTAGAGCTTAAGCTGTAAATGCAATTATGTCTTGGTATTATCTCATACATCTGGTTTAATATATGCAAAAGTGATGAAAAATCTATACGACTGTAATAATTTTATCATGTATAAAATTGGCTTGAGCAATGACACTGCATCAGTGGCAACAGGACACTAAAACCTAATAGTTTGGTCTGTATTGCTATAACTTGAACTTTAGTTTTTTAGAATTGAGATCAATATCTCAATGATGAACTATTTTTACGTAAAAAATCCTTAATGTTTTTCACAAAGCAGTGATTAGTTTGTTAGTAATACTGTCACTTAAGTTTCAACCTTTATGCATTAGCAGAACTATTTTCAGTGGTGTATAAAAAAATAAACCACGTTATTTCCTCTGAAAATGTATTATGAACCTAGTGTTTGAACTTGAGTATGAAAAAATAAGTTAAAAAATCAGGCTGATCAATGTGACGCTGGAAATCTGAAATACCCCCAAAGACAAAAACAGGTCATGGAAAGTCTTGATCTTCATTGTTCTCATCTTTTTTCATACTCACAAAATTAATTTTGACCAATTTGAATGTTTCTATTCAGCATTGCTGTATAGCTTGAAAACTGGCTGAGGGATGAAACAAAGCCTAGTGAAAAAGTAGCTTGATAACAATTCTTTAAGGAGGATTATTGTTGCTTTCTGTGCCAGAATCAGTAATGATTTACTCCATAGTAAAGATTTAATTTTTAAAAAATTTTTTCTAGATTGTTTTCTACTTAAAAATAGAATAATAGATAAGAAACTTAAATTAACCTATAATCTTGAGTTAAAGCAATGACTGATAGCAAACTAGGGTTAGGATCTCTGCATCTTTCAAGATAACAGTAGCTGACTCTCCTTTGAATTAGTTCTGTTATGAAGGATTTCTGTTGACACTGGTCTGAGGCTTGCTGTGTCTGACATGTACCTAATAGATGATTTCTCTCTATCCAGTAAATAGTCTGCACTAGGGATAAAATCCTAAGTAAACAGAGCCTGAAGACGCATGGCATAATGTTTTCCTGGTTTGGTTTCTGCACTACACTGTTCTTCACAGCTGCCATTTGCAGATTCCAGTGGAAGATTCAGGCACAGGCTTTCAGATGTGAGTGAAAAATAGAAGCACCATTAGCTAGAAATAAAAAGAAACATTGAAAAATACGGATAGAAAAGAACAACAATGAGCTTTAGTTTGACAAGTACAAAGATGATGCCTTTCAGAATGCGAAGGCTGGCCGTTCCAAGCTTTACAGGTGCTCAGTGGATGGAGAAAATCCATCACAACTGATAGATTATCAAAAATCTAAACAAAAAAGTACATACAAACAAAATAACTGAATATATCATCAAAAGCCATGAGGTTTTTTTCCTCAAAAGGTAACACACAGAAAAATTTCACTGCAGATGTGTGTGAGGTCTGGTTTATGAGTAATTACTTCAGTGTGATTGTAAAAACAATAGAAGACATCATTTTTGAACTGGATTTTCTCATTTTGGTGGGAAAAAAAATTCAGTATGACTTGAAGTCTGAAATGTAGAATAACGTACAGTGGAACACAGAGGATAAAAATAATCTCCATTTTTATATGGCTATTAATCCATTTGCTCAGAAAATATTATAAATTTTAAAGTTTAAGATAACATAACTGACGTTACCTCATCTCAGGTAGACCACGTGAAATTCGATTAAGTGCAATTAAGAGTAATAGAAGTGATTAGAAGGTTAATTTCTAGCAAAGGACTAAGACTTTTTTCTTGCAGTGGTGTTTATTTGCGATTAAACTCGGAATATATTTATGTGGGGAGGGATACTGAGGGGAGATGAGAATAAGAATGCACAGTATGAACGTCAAGCTAGGAAAGTGGAAGGACAGGGTATCCTGATGCTGATGTTATTTAGTTGTAGAAAAATCCTTAAAAGATTGATACTTCCTGGGTGCTCAGTTTTTTGAGACTTTAATTTAAAGGGAGGGAGATAAAAAAACCATATACGATAGGGAACAGTTGTGTTCTGTCAGGAAGACAAGTGGATGAGCAAATTGGTCTTTTCCATCTGTATGGTCTGTCATTCATTTCTGCCTGTTGCTGATAAGGACAGGTTGGCCGAATGGTGTTGCCAGTTACACGAGTGTAAAACCATGACTTGAAGGTAAATGAGAACAGAACCTGGCTGCTCTCCCCATCTCTTTCTCTCTCCCTCACACTCAGCTTCTCTGACTTGTTTTTATTTATTTATTTTTACCTTTTTTCTTTCTCATCATTCCCTTTGCCTTTATTTTGCTTCGGTTTGCGAGATAACGTACAGATTCTCTGCCTCGTTTCCGGCCTCTATGTTACACAGATCTATTGCCATTTTGCTTTGCTGTCCACTGAATCCTGAAAGTTAAACAAATACACAGGGAAGGCAGAATAATATCTTAATCTGTCAAAAACCTCTCTCCTGTCATCTTTTGTGATCATCTCTGTGTACATGTACCTTCATTGTTCATAGTAATTTTTGACAGTTGTTCCTGATTGACAGTAATAGCAAGGACAATGTGCTAGGACTTTATCATGATAGTCAGTGGAAATCTGTCATGTTGTCTTCATAGCTTTGACCTGTGGCAAGTGAGAGGGACTGGGAAATAAAGATTGATCTCCTTCCCTGAGCACCTTATGTTTATTATTTTTTTCGCCATTCTTTTTACTTCTTTTTTAATAACATTCCTCAGTTGCTCTTTTCAAGTTTTTCCTTTCTTTTCCTAAACTACTTGCTCTTCCTTGTTTTCCCCGGTGTACACTGCTTTTGGAAAAGTTTCCTGCTCTTACTGATCTCATTTACACTTTCTTTTCTCGTTCTTGGATTTCCTTAGGCTATGGTTTTCTCTGCCTCCAGAGCCACATCAGAGAAGGGTGTTTTGGAAGGTCAAATACTGTCCGTTCATGACCCCTGGGTAGGAAAGCAGTGAAAACTTCTGTTTTCTTCTTCTTTCTTCTATTTCTGCAAGTCTGTTTCTGAATCATTCCCGACAGACACGTGGGCATACTGCGGGGACCAGGACATGTGCAGATGCTCCTGCCCAAAAACCTGATGGATGCCCGGGGATCCCAGGTCAGTTCCCAGACCAGCCAAGTGCCAAAAGAAAGCTAGTACCTCTGCCCTTGGTGGAGTCAAGATCTCAACTCTCGCGCTCTTTGAAGCGAGTGAATAAATGTTTCAGTATAACTCAGGAACTTAATTTAATAGTTTAACCATTCTTTTAGCTTTTTGTAAATAGTGTAAAGAATGAAAATAAGACCTTCAATGCAAGTGTCTTGCACACTAATGAGATCTGCAAGGCAACAAGAGATAGCACAATAGTTCCTCAGTCCTTTGTAAAATGCCCAAAGGTTCTACCCAAGCAATAAATTAAATTTATCTGTTAAATCAAGGTCTTTTAAAAAATTAGTAGTAGCTTTTTTATTATCACAGAGATACTTCTATAGTGCTCTGTGATTTTTTTTTTTTTCTTCAGTGTCACTGAAACTTCATTTGATTCAAACCAGATTTGGTAAAAATGAATTCCTTTTCAGGCCAACATACTGTACACTGAGATCTAGCCTAAATATATTTCAAGGTAGATATTTTTTATTAGTACAGTTAGAATTTTGGCTACCTAAAAATTAATCATCTGCATTTCCACTGTAGTTAGAGGAAAAAGAATGGCAGGTCTGAAGAGTGATCCTTATCACCTGTATCTTAAATACCAAGGGAGAGATAAATCCTCCTCTAAAGGCACCTTTCCTTCTTGCCTGAATATAGGGGGGGGCTCAGGCAACTATTTTAACCTACAGTCATAATTTTGAACTGGCTAATTTACCCCTAAATGCTTGTGTTTGGCATAGTCTGTAAGGTGTGAAGAGAAGGGCAAGGTCTGTGATAGACAGGGGAGCACTGGAAGGACTCACCCAAAGGGGCAGAGTCGTACCAAAGCCCCAGATGAGATTCAGTAACTTCGTGTGTGCTGCCATTTCCCAGCCATTCCTGTTGTACAATTTTAAGTGATTACTAAGAACAATATGCTCCTGGATGGTGCAAATCACAGGTGACTGATTTTTCCCTTTTCCAAAGCTTCTTCCATGCTTTTATCTTGTTTGGCTTCCATAATGTGTGTTGGGAAAAAAATCTTTTTATTATTAATGCAGAGAGTGTATATATATTTTTTGTGAGAGGCAGTTAGTCTCCATTACACATAATTGACCAATTACTGTGTCAACACACAAAGTAAAAATATGACCCGTTTTGATATTTCCTATTTGTATTACACACATTTATTACACGTACTAAATTAATTACTTATTTTCCATCAAAGCAGGAGGCTAGAGAAGATAAAATATTCTCTTTTACTTTAGAAAATCTTGTGTATATGTTTATTTGCAGATGTGAAATACATACACTTTAGTATATTTGTCTTATTTTTAGCAAATTTAAAATCGTAATTTCTTAGGGATGGATTTCTTAACCTCAGACTACTGGGGTTTTGCCACTTGTTTTACATTATCCAGGAGCGTAAGTAGGAGGAGAGTTTAACGTGAAACACTTGGTTTTTTTCATATTCCCATGAAAAATCTAAGGGAAATGTCATCTCTACACATTTTGCTGGCTGAAATTCCACCCTACCTGAGAACCCCAGTGTTCCAGATGATGATTTTGTCTTAATGGACAGTTTTAAACTAAGAGACCACCTTACGGCATTGTTTCTCTGTAATAAGCAACATTTTTCATCTCTTATTTTAAAAATCAGTAGATGAATAGAAACATTAATTCAGTGCATATGGAAGGGTTTGATTTTTTGATTGAAATTGCAAATACGAGTTTTGACATCTTACTATTTGAGATACTGTCTCTTAATAACTAGACTTGTATGAACATTTCCAGTACTTTGGTTGGATGATTTTATTAGGATAAAATATAAGCAAACAAATATAAATAAAATCTTGAGCTCATAAATTACAAGATACCATATTTTATGGACAGAATATAATGTGTGAAAAGCGTAAAAAGAAAATACGATTGTTTTGCATAACACTGGATTGTAGAGGATTTTTCTTGTGTTCATAAACGAGAAAAAACTCTAGAAGTAGTATCCAAGATCTGTCATTTTATGTGACGATTCAGGTCCAGTTGTTTGTTATTCTTCTATGGATCCAAAGAAGTGAATTCAAGTTTTGCTCATGAAAATGACATATCTAGCCAGCTGCAGTGACATGTATCTTGTTTTAAGGTTGGGCAGACTTATCTCTCTCTGGTATGTTTGTGGGTTCAGACAACTTCATTGCGTAACAAAGTTTTGGTTGGACCATGCGTTGTATTAGAGTTGGTGCTCAGTCTGGGTGTACAAGAAATATGAATAAATTTTTTAAAAATCCTCAATATTAGCGGAAAGAGAAATTTTCAACTTTTTCTTTTTTTCTTCCTGTAAGTGCTGTTCATATATTTTCTTATTTGAAGATGAAAGTATGGCTTTTCCTGTTCTCCTATGTGGGGTCTGAGGAGCTGGTGACATTTTTTGCATATGGCAGGAGAGACAAAGAAGTGTGCTGACTCTATTTGCTCAACATAAACTTTTTATTAAAAAAAAGTTAGTGATGTAAAATGCTTTAGAAATCTGTAAGGCTTACGTACAATGGGACCCGTTGTATCAGGGCTGTAATTAGACACAAGTGAAGAATTTAATTTTGCTTTCACCCTGTTAACTCCAAAAGTCAGAAAAACAAGGTTAGTCCTGGGAGTCCTGCAGGCTCAACTCTGGCATCTGAGAGCACCCATGGCTGTCACAGTTTCCTTCTTCACGTGTCAGTGTAGGTAGCAGCATTCAGATCATGTTCTCCGGAAACATCACGAGTACTCTACGGGTTTCTGAAGAGATCATCCAAGAAATGCACTTTATGCCATTATGGTGAGTAGACCATAAACAGCAGGTTTTGTGATGCCCTGAATGTGATGGAGCACCACACGGTGCTTTCCACCTTCTTTCCCAAGCCTCTTATCAGCTTTACCTCCACCCAGCACAGTAACTGGAACAGGTCATCTGGGTTAAATGTGGGCTTGGAAACTTTCTGAAAGAGTTTGTTGTCTCTATCCTTGGTTTTATGTGTTATTTTCTTATAAACATCATTGATGCTGAGTGGCAATAGTACTCGGGTAGCCTCCCCTAATAGGAGCACATGCAGGTGGTGTTTTTCTTACATTAACACAACACAGTATTCCTAGCACAGTATGTTCCCATTGCACTTCAATACGAACCTATTATTTTTCTTGAATTGAGGTTTATATGTAGTAAAAATCTCCATTTCCCAGTAAACACGTTCATGTAACTAGACCTCTGTTTTCTACTGGCGTTAATCAGGTACTCTCTGACAGCGAGCAGCACCGAGAAAATGAGTAGAACGAGGATGGAGCCAGAGCTTTCCTTTCCCTCGCAGGTGATGTGCTGAAGTCAGGCTTGATACAAATTGGCATAGCAATGTAGGGGACTCACAGGGCCTCTGTGTTTGTTCATTGTCATCAGCCTGGTATTTCTTATGAAGACTGAATTTTGCCTAAACAAGACGTTGTCTTCCTTTCAGATGACGTTTGCATGAAGTTGAGCTCACAGCTGTCTTTTCGAGTCTGACTCAGGTTGCACGTGACTGGTATTACCAAGACTAGAGAAAGGATGGCAGCACTGAACCTGTAGAATACCAACACAGAACTAGCAAAAAAAGCCCCCCTTGAAGCAGTGACAAATGTCAGGAAGTCAGCAGCAAGGTAGTCACTAAGTTAAATGGGGCCAAATTTCCATTAATTTTTGAGTAAAATAAACCAACCAAACAAAAAAACCCTGTAGCCCCATTTCTGTGTAAGCTCTGTTCTCCAAATCATGCTAAGGGCTACCAAAAACTCCAAGTAAGTCCTTACAACTTTTGCCTCCCTTCTACACTGCCCTATGTGCTCAAGGCACTTGCTATTTGGAAAGCATCAGCCTCCAGAAAATAAAACAGAAAATGTGACAACCTGTCGGACTTGTACCAATTTTTTTTCAAAATGTTTCACATGAAGATTTGTTTTGTTCTGAAGCAAATTAATTGTGTGTGAAGTTGTGGCCATGAAAGAAAATATATATTCAAATTCCTTATTTTATTAATCCAATAGCAATGCAAAATTTTAACCATGTTATCAAAATGAATCATTTGCCTATCTCCAAATGGGAAAATAGAGGAAATATATGTACCAGAAGAATCTTTTTTTCCTTTAAAAAAGGCTTCCTAAAGTGAGCATTACTTATAGTCAGTTCAGTGGTTTTAATTTCACTTTTCACATTAACAAAAAGTATGCAGGAATAAAGAACTTTATTAAGAAAGTATTTTAGAAATACTTAGTAAATAATTTAAATATAATTCTAAAATAAAGCCAGATCTGTCTACAACTTGTAAATGTTGTGCTAAACTCATGCTTTATTGAGACATTGGGAAGCATCATTTTGGAAATGTGGAAAATCCATTGTGAATTGTATAGGTTTGGGCAATTAAAATGGTATGGTATGTCAGTCGACAATAAACTCTATGATAAATATTTCTTTAAGTAGTGATACTGTTTTGATATTGCATCTCTTTTTGGATTATTTTGACTTTTAATATGCCATTTAGGTAGCAGGAGGTCATAAGAAGGACAAAAAAACCTTTAAGCATTGTGTTGATCTGACCTAGCATTGCCTTCTGCTCCCTGCAGTATATTCAAACATATTCCTTTTATTCTAAATAAAGCAAACCATGCCAGTTAATAAATTTTTCATGCACAGACAACTGGGTCAAATGGGAACTCCCTCTTGAGAGAGAATTAGAGGAAAAGAATTGAACTTTCATACAGTGTATTTTTTTAAAAAGAAACGTGGAAAGAAAATCAGTCCTTTTTTATTAGGACTATTTGAGTGGTGATTGGATAGGATTTTTCTTTTTGCTTTCACAGTTTTATATCATTATTTAATTTGTGATAATTATTGTATAAAATGTTACTTTCTATACACAAGTCCGGAAACCAGAATACAAATTTAAATAGATGGGAAGTGATTTTTTTGTAATGATGTCTCCTCTTCTATAATGGTCACTGAGCCTGTATCTGATAACTATGCTATGTGTGAGAAATAAGCTAAAAAATTTAAATAAATGGGAAGTGATTTTTTTGTAATGATATATATATTCCTCTTCTATAATGGTCACTGAGCCTGTATCTGATAACTATGCTATGTGTGAGAAATAAGCTAAAAAGCCTTAATAGAAGTTAATCTCAGGCTAAGCCTTGTCCTTGCTTGCTGTACAAGATTTTTGAATATGAAACCCTGTGGATGAAAATGTCTGTGCAGGATTCAGTGTGGCATCTCCTGTGGTCTTGGTTACGATTTTGTATGCAGGTGCTGTGGTTGATGAGGTTGATGAACAATAACTGCATATGCAAGTATTCAGGGAAGCGCAAAATTTCCAGGCAATTTACACTCTCATGTGCTCTGTTCAGAAACTCGGCTCTCAAATTACAGCTAATGAGCAACAATGGGTGCATTTGTGGGTATGAATAAAGGGATCAGAGAGGAATTTACATCATCCAACTTCAGACATTATTTAAATGCCTAGATTGGGATACTGGGCTCCCTATGCAGTTAATGGAGGGGAAGACTTTCCATCCCGAGCCCGCATCTAAAAGATGCAACAGGTTTGCGAGACGGCACAGCACAGTAGGCTGTGGTCTTTTGACTCCCTGGCCGTGCAGACTGGGTATCCACCCATCTTGTGTGCATGGTGGTCCCCACAAGGCCAGGTGTCCTGGCTCCTCCCTCCTGTAGGGAAGAGGGAGGTGATATGCTCTTGGGTCTTACTCTGAGATAGAGTTGAGATCTACTCGGGATGCTCAGAGGGACTCCAGGCTTGGGAAATATTTCTTAGTCCCCATAGTTGAGATATAGTTTGAATTATCCCGTTTACACCCTATTTAATGTGAAGATGAGTTGGGCTTCTAATTTACGTATCCATGCTGGACAACATGATTATTCTCAGAACAGTCATATGTGGCAATCATAAACTAAAATTAAACAAAAATATATCATAATATACCATGGGGTGATATATTCTTCAAGATTATTTTGGATAATTAATTGTCCAAACAGACTGTATGACAAAGGCCTGATATCATACAGATTGGCAACACGACTGGTATTTTATGTCTGTTAATGTCAGTGGGGTGGGAAAGTAGGTCATTATATTTAGAGATATTTAAAACAAACTGTACATGCAGTTGCATGATTGATCATTATTTAGTTATTTAAAACAAACTGTACATGCAGTTGCATGATTGATCGTTATTTAGTTATGAACACCAGTCGCAGTATGATTTCATTATACAGCAAATTGTCCTGCAGTCAAATTCTGCCCTTCTTCTTCCCTCAGGCAGAAGTTTTTGTAAAATCATGTGGAAAACGTACGGTAAGAAATGACTCATAGAAGAGTTGTTGGTTGTCAGGAAGTGAATACTGTATCTTAAATTTTCATTTATTTCCATTGTATTTTAGAGTGTTTTTATTGTTCTGTATCCTGTTATGGTTTTAATCAATGGAAAGACCATTTTCAAATATTAGAAACATGGACTCATGGAATTATTAAGTTTGGAAGAGGCTTCTTGAGGTCATCTGGTCTAAAACCTCTTCCCAGGATGGCTGCTGTATCGTGAATGAGTGGTTTTGAGGCCGCTTAAAGAATCACTGGCAAAGGTATCAGCAAAAAGTGATTTCAATAGAAATTTACAAAAGCGCAACTTAACAGAATTCAGTGCAAAGGTTCGCTCTATTATCATTACATGGATTAAGTATACACAGGGAAAATCGTGTCAGAATTGTGTTGCAGTGATTTATGCAGAGATTGAGGACAAAAGGGTAAGGGAGACCCTCCCGTTGAGTCATGAGGTTCAGAGAAGACCCAACTGGATCCAGTCGTAGTCTCAGACGTGGACAATGGTTTCTGTCTAATAGAATAGGGATAAGGAGACCCTCCCGCTGAGTCACGAGGTTCAGAGTAGATGCCTGTGGTTTCTAAACTCCTTCTCAGAGAGGAGTTTAGGTGCGGCTGGATCTACTCCTAGTCTTAGACTTGGTCAACCGTTTATGCCTAAGGGATTATATGTGTTTAGCAGCAATTTAAAGTTCATTCACAGTTTTGAGGTAGATCACAAGGTTTTTACCAGTACTTAATAATTGACTAATTTAGCAGTTACAAAATGAGTCAATCAAGTTTACTACAATTACTTAAGTGACTTGATTACAGATTATGCTTATTACTGGTTATCTAGATCAATACACACAAACACACACACACAAAAGATGTAGATCAATTCACATGTAAGGGCCTAAAGCTAAATAAATTTATAAAGGATAAAGGCCTAAAGCTAGATAAAGATACCGGTTAAAAATTCCCCTCGAGTCTGTGAAATACTCATGTTAAATGTCTTGGCATTTCTCAACGGGCGAAGGGTTGAGCCCTGAGGAGTGTCTCGGCCAAGGAGTGTTTCAGCCCAGATCCCAGCGGTCCTCCGAATGTCACAAACTCGAGAGTTTGTGCACTCTGAGCGGCGTCCCACTCAGAGGGAGGCTCTGGGTGCAGCCCGCTGCGGTCCAGAACTCAAAGAGTCTCACTAAGGACCACTGTTTATAGGTTTGCAAGATGATTGGCTTTAGTCATCCATGAAGATTCTCAGGGTTTCAGCAACAACGGTGCCATTCCACTTGAGTTAAGACTCAGATAGGGGTGTCAGGGAATGACGAATTGTCCTCAGCTTCGTCCCCCACCTGGGTTAGATAACAGGAGTTCTGGTATGGTCAGTGCCGTTCCCCCACTTCAGCCATGCAAGAGTTCTGGGTACAGTCAAGGGACGCTTGACCGCCCAATTCATTACACAAATGCCAAAGTTTATCGGGAGTTCCTGAGGTCACAGAGTGACCCAGGGAAAAAAGGTGGGGGGGAGGAATACACCACCACATGCTGAGATGGGGTTCCAAGGCCTTGCCCACTCAACTTCTGTGTATCTTCGGGGATGGAGATCCCTGTGCCAGCGTTTGACTACCCTCACACTGAAAACTGTTTTTTTAATAACACCTAACTGGAATCCCCTGGGTTCCAGCTTGTGCCTGCTGGCTCTTAATTTCCGATTTTTTGATAGACAACTCATCTTCTTTCTCCTTTTTTCTTCTTTCGGCCAAGTCAAACCTGTTGATCTATGTCATACAGGGTAATTTTGAAACAGAACAGTTGCTGGGATTGAAGGGGAAGGGGGCAACCAGGAAACTAAAATTTACAATGGGGAAACTAATGCATTTTCAACATCAGATCTTATAACAGACTTCAGGCCCACAGTCTTCACACTGTTGTTTTTCAAGAAACTTTTAACTGTAAATTTTGAATAATGACTTTAAGTCACAGACTCGCAAGTTTAACTTCCACAACCCAATGACAATGTGTCTGTAGAGTTACGGAGGAG
The DNA here is from genome assembly GCF_000690835.1 of Fulmarus glacialis. Taxonomy (NCBI): domain Eukaryota; kingdom Metazoa; phylum Chordata; class Aves; order Procellariiformes; family Procellariidae; genus Fulmarus; species Fulmarus glacialis. The sequence continues at coordinate 35,888 of NW_009230284.1, forward strand.
CTAAGACACTGTGAGCCTGGTCATCCATATGCGTTTTGCCATTCCTTAGAGAAAGATCTGCCTGGGCGGGACAGACCCCAGCCAGCCCATGGCCAGAGCTGGCTGAGGTGAGAGGCAGCTTGGCAGCACCAGTCCCCCAGCTGAGGCCGTATTACCCACGCTGGCATGTGCAATCACAGAGCAAAATGGAAATGTGGTTTTGGCATATGCTGAAGTGCCCGTACAGTCCTCTAGTTGATGTGGCTAGCAACAGGAATTAAGATGTGCCAGCATATGCTAGCAGCCTGAGTGCGGGCTCTCTGGGCATACAGCATATGCAAAAAGAGTCATGGTTTTAATTATATTGTGGTCCTCTCTGTTGGCTTGGTGCAGAGATGCTCTTTCATTTGGGATTTCTTCTGAGATGTGAAGAAGGAAGGAAACCAATATAAGAGCAAAAGAGAAATAGGACTTTTGTTACTACACAGTGCTGTTGATCAGACTTACTTGGTAAAAGGAGTAATGAAAATAACTGCTTTTTAATAAATCTGAGCATTTATCACCAGTTATAAAAATGTATTTAGTTGTAAATCTGAAAATACTGCATTGGTTTCAGAGGAAATTTTATAAACATTTTTTCTTCCAAGATTAATTTGGTAAAAAAATGTCAAAAGGTATTGTTAGTTATATATTATTAGTAACGAACTAAATAAAATAGTAGCAGCAAAGTTTTGGTTTTTTTTTTTTAGTTTGTATATATATGTGTCTGTGCATATTAACTATGGGCATGTGTGTGTGCATAAAGGCTGTGTATCTGTAGTATATCTAATCACATTGATCATATAAACTTATGAATGAACAATTTACTTGAATTAGTGCTCTTTCTCTTCTGTTTCTTATATGCCTCTTTTCAAAAGAGTTGGATTGTCATATTTTGTGTCTTCAAGTTGCCAGAGGCATCAAGTTTTGAGGGGAATCTATAGCATGTTCATTTATTTCAACTGGTTAGCTGTAAAATATCTCCTATGTGGAGGATAAAATTATGTGGAACAGTTTTAGACAAGAAACAGGCATGTCTGTATACCAAAAAAAAAAGCTCTCTTGGAAATTCTTAGTAATAATTACACATTCTCTTCTATCTCCAGACCTAATTTGCAGGCAGAATCTGCTGAATTGATGGTTTTGTTCATTTTAAGGGTTTGACATATGTTGTGATGCTAAGCTTCACAGGTACATGTTGGGGTTACATGTTGGGTTACACATTCAGGAGCTGGCAAGGCCAGGAGGTGTTTTAGAGAGGCAAGTGGGAGGGGAATCATTCAGGGTGAAGTGGACACCCTGACAGACGCTGAACACTGGGCACGTTCAATATTTTACGTGTTTGACCCAACCTGTCTTACTGTTCCCTCTGGACTGAAAAGGCAGGGTACAACCTGCAAGGCACATAGTGAAGGTTACCTATTTTGAGCTTTACATCTACCTGCCAGTTCTATCAGCCTGGAACATATTTTTGCATGTTAATATTTCTCATTAAAAGAGATCTTGAAATTTATGTAAGATTTGATTGCATTATTTTACAATAGGAAACTGAATTTATACTTAAACTCTCACCATGAGGAAAAACAATCAAGCGCTGTAACAAAGACAGTTATTTTCCTGATAAAAGAGTTATTACCACACTTGTGAAAAACATGTCACTCAAAGTGCATATCAGGGGAGGGGAAGGGGGACTAAAGATAGGGAGATATTGGAAATTGAAGGAACAGGAGTGGGTATGGTTTAGGTTGTTTTTTATTTCTAACCAGGCAATCACCTTAAGGTCAATTCTAATACATGCTAGAGCCAGGGAGCATTTATTTTCCATGAATGTTTAAGGTATTTTAATAGCCAGTCTCCTTCTCTGGGCTTTTCATCCTTTTGATGTTAAAACAGGTACACATCTTCTGGAAGTTCACAGTGTGTCTTGGTGGGATGGAGATGAGTGTGTGCTTTTCTCCAGCAGATTTACAGTGTGCTCATGTCACTGCACTTGGCAGGAGCACACCTGGATACCTCGTTGTTCTCCGATCATCTGTCTCCTGTGTGCTTCAGAAGCCATGAATTATTCATGTCTTCTTAGAATATTCCTCTGGATTTCCTGTGCGAGGCCCTCAATATTGTAGCTTTTAAAGTTTGAAATGTAATTTTAGGGATTTTATCATGTCACTTCTACAAATATTTTCCTGTGGTGCAGTTTAACCTTTTACATGCATGAACTGATTTTTTGTTTTCCCAGGAACCTCTTCTTGTTTACCATCATTTCCATTGAATTTATTTGAAGGATGTTGATTGATAACAGTGGGATCATTTAGAATTTAGTCTACCTAAAACCACCTGCTTATCATTTGTGTAACATCTGTGCTGTATGAGTGTAATGGGCTTTTATGATGATTAAGAATTTTTACTTTCTATTTGTGCTTTGCCTTTTCTCCACTACTTATAAATTTTCCAGGAAGTCCGTTTTTAGTTTTCCTGTGTGATAAGATCTCTGTATTATTAAGTGTCTCTGAAAGATAGCCCTTAATCCTCATGCCCCTTTATTCCAAAGCTATATGTATTTCTGTAACTCAGCAGTAAGTGCAATTCAGCTGGCCTAGTGTCCAGCAACCGAACTCGGTCTCAAATCCCCTGCTGCATGCTTCACATGACACTAATCTGTAATGAATCCCATACATACAGAGTGAATTGGATTATATTGTATAAGTGGTCTGAAATATTCTGGCAGAACAGTTTTCCACTGGAAAAAGGTTGGCTTTCTTGAAGCAGGAAAGTTTCACAGGATCTTTTCAGTCTTTAACGAAGGACTTGCTTGCAACAATTTATGTTATGAAGGAGTTTCCCTGGAGTTCTTAGCTGGGTCTTGTATTAGACTGTAGACCTTCTGTCCATCCAAACAATGCAAAAAGGCTGAATTTCATCTGACCACACAAACTCGGGGAGGGGAAGCTAAAACAAATGAACTGCGTACTGAGAAACGTTCCTATGAAACAAGAATATAGTCATTGGCTGTCTGTGCTGAAGGGGTACATGCACACACAGACACAGCGTATTCTCACCCTGTTGACTGAATTGTGGGGACATGATCAGAATGTGCGCTTAATGAAGTGTGAGTAATGGAGGTAATTTTAAAAATTTAGCAGTGGAAATTCTGTCTGGTTTAGGCCGACTTTCATACTATTTATTTCTGTCTTTCACATTTCAGTCAATTTTATAAGCTTTCAGGTGCTGCTGCCTTCAGGACATAGTGACTCAGTACTACAAATTAGCTGTTTAACAAGAAAACCTAATTTACAGTGTAGAGCAGCATTTAATGGAGAATTTCCAAATTAAATTTTATTATCATTCTGCACAGAGCCCTGATGAAGTGTTTCTACCTCTGGGAATGGAAAGCAGCAATGCGTGCGCACTCAGAGGATGCTGGGAGAAGTCTTCCCTACCTTTAGTGCACAAGGATTTGTAGGGTCTGCTTTTCCCCATCACACCAGAATGGCAAGACTCTTAAAAGCAATAACTGAGCAACAGAGGGAGCTGGGTTTTCTTTTTCACCCCCCCTCCTCCCCCATACACGACTAAGATGTGGGCTTTATTGCCATGGAATGCTTTGGAAGCCAAATTATAGATGGAATTAAAAAGCAACTGGGAGAAGTCACGTAAACAACACAAGGGTGGTTGGTACACAGTGCCTGGGGCACAGGAAGTCCTTTTACTGTAGACCACCGGAAGCATTTGGATGGCAGGGGGAGGTTATCTAGGCATACCTTGCTCCTAAATCCTTTTGATAACCTCTGCCGCCATCCAATAAATGAGCATGAGTTGGGATGGTCCTTATCTTACTGTAGATGTCTATAATATACAGCCGTACCTCCAAGGTAGTCACCTCAGGCTCCCGTTTAGTTATTGGAGAGAAATAAGCCCTTCAAAGAGACTTCAGAGAAATGATTCATTTGACGCTAGATGCTTGTTCTAGGCTGAGATTATGAAGGTTGTTTATGAAAGCAGCCCGGATGACTACTTCAGATGTAGACTTACAAAGTGTGATTGATCCTGAGCTAGCTGTGCTTTTTCCTCTCCACTGGCTAAAAATGGAGCTCTGAGTAGTCAGAGGTGGATGCTAGTCTGCATTTGGTTACATCTGTCCCAATGTTTGTGTGGCTCTGTATTTGACAGTTTGAACTATGATTTATTTCCAACTAGACCTTGTTTTCCCAAAAGGAAGAGAAAGTAAGTATACCAATCCCAGCATCTAAAGTGTGCATGTTGTAAACTCATTTCTGTAGGTGAGGTTACTTAACTCCCAAGTTTTTGCTGGAAAAAGCAGTATGCAAGAGACTCCCAAGGTCCACAACAAATGAAGCCATATATGACTGTGTATGATTTTATGCTTATTTCAACTTTGTCAAAATTCTAAATGCAAAATCAAAAGGTTCAAGGACATACACATTATTTGTGATACTCCCTGGAGGATATTGTGTTGATGAAGCAATAAATGGTTTGCATTCAGACTCACAAAATGTGTATAATCCAGGCATTTTTCTCTCTTTCATATGACGTATCTAAACATTGCAGAGGAGCTACTGAACATAAACAATTCTTCTAGTAGAAGTGTTATATACAGCACAATTCACTGCATCCAAAATAGATTAAGAATCTTAAAAATATTCTCTGTGAGGGAAATGACTGTAACAAATAGAAATGCTTCAGAGGATTCATTTCCAGCAACATGTTAGGAAGCCTAACATTCAAATTAGAATAGAACTGCAGATTAATTAAGCAAGCAAGAGAGGACAGTAAAAGCAAATATTGTTAGCAGTTTACGTAGCAGTGAAGGCAAACTTCATGAACTTCACTGTTAATGTTACCTGATTGCGATAAAGTAGAAAAAAAAGTATTTAAAAACTTCATTAGAAGTGTTGGAACTGAAGCAAAATACTAGTAATTCTATCTTAGAATTAATATAGCAATACTTGACAAAAAAAGAGGAAAAAATCAAAGTATTTGTGGAAACAAGGGGCATTTACTGAAACATTAAAATATATTTTCAATGGAATTCATACTAAAGATGAAAAAATACCATGCAGAGTAGCAAGTTAGTGCACTCATTCCCAACTGGGATTGAGGTAGATGGTAGACGAGATTTAGAACTCACCTAAACCTTTATACAGAAGACGATATCAATCTCAGGCAAGCAAGTTCATTCTTTTTTCAGGTCTCGTGTCAGTCATCCCTAGTGTGATCTTAGACCAGGAAAAAATACATTACTAATCTTACTGAAAAGCTAACTCTTAAAATTTCCAGCATAAATTTGACCAAGCATAGGAAATTTTAAGGCAGTATCATTATTTTTTATTTTCCTTAACCCAAATTCTGAAGTCAGCTGACACTAGCAGTTATGTTTTATGTATTTCTGCTGGGTGAAAAAAACACCCCGGTATATAATGGAAAATGGACAGACATTGAATAGTAATCTAGCCATTTTCTTAATATGATTATTCTTGGAAGAAGTATACAATGAAATAAATCACTCGAGACAGTAAATGTAAGAAAGAAAATAGGCAAAAGCATACAGTATGTTTTGAAATAAATCCAGTTTTATAGTATTTGTTATCTGGGGAAATACTGCACTGTGAGGTACCAAAAAATTAATTAGGCATAATCCTTTCAGTTGTCTGTAAGCTATAACATGACCTTTAGCAATGGCTGTAACTGACCCATGCTCAAGTTTGTTTAAGCCAAAGCAAAGAGTTTCCTTGACTTGAACCAGCACTGGGTCAGGCCCCAGCTTCTTCTGTATGGAGAACATCTATGTGCCACAGGTGGAGGCAAACATGAAAAGTTTGATGGTAATTTCTGTAGCTGAAGCCTAGACTGAATCCCATGTTTAACTTCATTTACAGATTTTGTTTTCTGAATCACAGCTCAAGCTGCATAACTCAGTTTTTCATTCTGCAAATAGGAAAACTTGTTGCCAAAAATTAAATTGATTACAGAGTGTTAGGTTTTACAGCTGGATTGGACAACTGACTGAGCAGGGAACTGAATGAACTTCACAATTTATTAGTTATTTAGTTCTTTCCAATGCTAGCTTTTTACCAAATTGTATTCCTCCAGATTCAGAGCTTAAGGATGACATTCTAACATGGGACTTCTTCATACTTCGTTTTAAAATAAATCTTTAAAAATGTACGTTGATGGTCTCAAGGAGGAATTACTTCAGTAGTGTGGAGACATCACACTGATTAGGACACCAACTTGTGTCAGTTTTTACTGTATTTCATTCTTGCTACCATATGCAATTCTTAACTAATGCAGGTTTTTGTTACTCTAACAACTAAAATACTGGGTTTTGCTTTGAGTGATAAATAAAGTATTAGGATATCAAAGGAAATTTAAGACTTGTCATATTTTTAAATGATAATTTAACAAATTAATTGATAATTTATTTATTTCTATTTTGTAGTTGAAAGAAATTGCTATGTGTTTTTTAGCAGTCAGGAGCAAATCAAAAGGAAATACTTAGGTAGAATATCAAGGAAAAGAATGGGAGACTGAGGGGAAAAAAGGAAAAACCCCTTATGATTAATTATTGGCTGTACATGGAAGAGAAAGCAGAAGTTGTAGCTTTATAAATTGCAGTGGTAAAGAACAAGTTGTAACAGATTTTCTTGCACCGGTAAAGGTTTGACAGCACTCTGCAGACAGCCTTTCTTATTTTTGTTCTGCATGAAGCTGATCACGCAGCCTTTGTGAAGCGTTTGCTATGACATCAAGGGGAGTTGTGCCTGGATAAAGACAGAATGATCAGTCATTGTATTGGGAGATAAGTGGTATATTTTCAAATGAATTCACCCTCAACATTTTCTTAAATACAAAGTTTAAAATCTTTTGTGCTCAAGAGGTAAAATAACTGATGTAAGAAGTTGGTCTGCATAGCTGTCCCTCAAAGAGAATCAATGTTATCTGTGAATATTTTATGGAAATTTACTTTTGATTTCATTACAAGGTAATAAAAATGCATTGTGTAGATTAATTTCCAGGTGGAGCTGAAAGGACTGGGTGAACTTACCAGTTACCAGAAAAAAAAGTCTGATGATTGAAAGAGGGTCTAAATGTTGTTGGTAAACACATTGGTTTGGCTGCTAGTTAAATGCATTTGTGGCATAAGACAGCTGTCCCAGGTACCTTCTGAAGAGGAGAATCAAAGTGAAAAATTGAAAAAAATTCTAAGCTAAATTTTTAGTGATCTCCTTACTCTCTTCATGTGTCTGTCTGAGTGTAATTGACACTTTTGTGTCTCATTCCTCTGTGTGTGTCATCCTTGTGGGTGAAGGTTTTACTTAAAAATAACAAAATTGACAACAGGGGGAAATGATTAACTTATGCCTTCCCAAAACTTTTAAAAAATAGCTATTTACTTAATAAAGCACAGTTAAATAAAATTGAATCTGACTTTTTACCAACTTTTTAATCTTTTATAAAATCAGTTGAAGTAATTGGACTAAGCAATAATGACACATTTAATTTAAAATATTTTTAGATTACCCATAATTGATTTCAAGACATTGACTGATTGCTGTAAAAAGCTTGGTTTTAAGCAGCTGACAAGCTGATGACAAGCATTAATGGATTTGCAATGAAGAATTTGAATTGGAGAAGGAATTTTGTCAGAAGAAAACACGTCATAAAAATGCATGACAGCAAAGATGGACGCTACATCACTGAAAACACCCTGAAAGCTAAGTTTGAAACTTTTTGGCAGAAAGTATAATGGCCTATAAATACAACCATTGTGTTCAAAACCAAAAGATTTGGGGTTTAGTTGCTTTTCTCACTACTAACCTACAAATATGTATCCACTTAAAATATGCAGACTATTACAATCTGAAGTAGTAGAAAGAAGGAAACAAGCACACTGAGAGAGATGCATAAGTGCCCAAGTATCCTAAGTCAGCTCTCAGCTGCAGGGCAATCTCACTGCTATTAACTACCCAGGACATTACTGTCCTTATTTAAAGGCTTGATCATGAGTTAAGGGCTTAAGCTTGCAAGATGTTGTGCTCTGGTTTTAAGGAACTTCTGTTCTCTTGAACCTACATGTGGGTAACACATTTCATGAGCAACTGTGAAGAGGGAAATGGGTCTTACTTAATTTTAAAAGTTGTAAGAATATATGCTTGTATTATCCTAATATTTCAGTTATGTCAGGAGAGTAAAATAGAGAGAGCAAAGCTGTTTTAGAATTTTAAAAATAAAGTGGATCTGTAGAATAAATTCATAATACCTGATAGAGTAGTGATAAAACTCTTTGACGATCTATGGTAAAGGCAAAATGGTTCTATATTTTTTAATAAGTTTATTGGACTGGAGAGAGAAGGGCTGACCCTAATTGTATAGGAGTATAGTAGCAAAAGTACAGAGTATTTTATTTTATAAAATAAAAAAAACCCTGAAAATAGGTATTTGATAATTGACTGTGGTGTATGTGCACAAGACTGACTGTCACGTGACCAATGTAGCTTCTTGCCAGGGCAAATTAAAGCAGGTGAAAATTGAAGGAAATTACTTTAGGCATGAGGGACACGGTCAAACATTTCTCAGGTTGCCAAGGTCATTAAAATCCTTAATGCGACGCCATTTAGAACAGCCGTCCACAAACAGATGGATTGAAGTTGAAAATGGGATTTCTTAATTTATTTTTACATCTGGAAAGTAAACAATTACGTATTTTAAAGGAATATAATATATTCAGAAATCAGTAGATGATTTTGGATCTACCAATTCACTGTCACAGCTGTAACTCAGCCATATTTCACATGCTGACATTTACTGTGAGCAGCTATCACGAACTAATCTGTGCTGTAAGAATGTGTTGCAGTGCATATCTTGGAGAACTTTTGATGTTCTCCAAGCAACACAGCATCAGTTAACTGGGTAATATTCACAGCTTGGGTTTTCTCTTTTCCTTATATACACATACTCCAGGGTTCTCTGCATTTCTGCCAAATCTGTGCATCTCTGTATTTGTGTAAATATACATGCATATATACATGCACACCAGGTTTGCTGGAATGGTGACTGTCAGTCTATAGAATTAGAGATCGATCATGGTAAGGTAACAGTGTCCAGTGTTAAAGCAGTAATGATGTTCTGGGAGGAATGGAGAGTTGCTGTTCAAGCCTACCATTGCTGTTTAATTGGAGTCTAGCCCAGTCGTTAATGATACTAATATTGCGCTATCTGAAATGAAAATATTTCACCTGATATACCTAAGTATTGCATTTCTCTTTTTTTTTTTTTTTTTTTTAAAAACACCTTCCACTGGTAAGTCTGGGTCTGCCCTTAGGGCATTCTAATAATTCTTGTTTCCACAGCATATAGCAGAAATTCCATATTCTTTGATTCTTCATTTTCTGCTACTGAATTTCAGTCCATTTTTATTAACGCGGTCCTGAACATTGCCCAGCTCTTTTTGTCTGATATTTCCCTCTGTCTTGACAGTTATTCTCAATTTTTTTGTCATCACTTGACTTCTTTGGCATAAACAGTTTGTGCAAAGGTCATTAATGCCTCCTGTCCCAGGACCACTTTTAAAAAAATGACTCAAGTAACTTGACTATCAGCAAGTGATTCCCTTTCATCACACTAATTGACATTTCCCCTTGTTCTTACTAGTCTTGTGATTCTTTAATAAATTCCTATTTTTCTCAGGCTTGACTTCCATTAAACTTCCCTTTTTAGTAGCTGCCTTCCACTGGTGAATTCTACTCAGCCGGAGCTTAGGTACTTGAGGCACTGTCAAATGCTGACATTCAGAGAGACTAAATCCATTTCATTTCTTTGTCTAGAAGTTCAGTTACCTTCTCAGAGGAGGATATCAGGTTAATCTAGTGCAATCTTCTTTTCGCAAACTCATGATTCATTTTGTTCCGTTTTCCATTTACCTGTATATTTGAAAGCCTAAAACTGAGGCTATATAACAAAACAAATTCAATAAGAAAAATGAAGTGGAGAAATAACTTTAGATAGTGCCATATCTGCAACTGAAATATAAGACTAGATATTGTAAATTCAGGCTTCTTCTAAATGTATGTCACATCCCATATGCACTATAATGTAACAGTTAAAACTAAGGCATAATTTTAATCTCACGTTCCCTTTGATTCCTGTGGTATACAGAACAGACAGAGAAGCTAACTTAATGCTGTTCTCTTTCCCCTTTCGGTAGGTAGGATGTGGGGGCTTTTTAGATTTTGGAGTTAGTTTGTGTCTCAAACAGGTAAATCTGCTGTATAGTCACTTATCTGTCTTTATTTCTATCACTCATACAGGACTGATAAGCACTTTCTTATCAGTAAGGGTAGCCTTAGAATATTTGCCATGCCAGTGATCAGTAAGTCACTCCTAAATATGACTCCTATCAAGTGGATATCAAGCAAATATAATTAAATATGAATTAAGAATGTTTAGGAAGATACAAATTAAGCAAACAAGATGTTTCACAAATTTTTAACTATGTTGCAAATCATAGAATCATAGAATCATTTA
>NW_009230285.1:0-3049 GCF_000690835.1 Fulmarus glacialis
GCAGAGCGGTCCGTTGAGGCCCAGCTCGGAGGACTCGGTCCTTGGTGTGAGGAAAAGCGCTCAGGTTCCCTGTGATAAGGGAGCGAGTGGAGTGGAAGCTTTGCTGCTGCTCCTCCTGCTCTTCGGGGAATCTCTGGTTGGCACTAGTCTTTAGAAAGCAGTTTCGACCTGTAATCTGTCTTACGCCTCCACACAGACACGTAGTTGTAGGGCTGTGTTTGATACAGTTTGGGTGCCTTTGGGGAAGAGGGCTTTTCTGAGGCAGTGGTTGTTTTAGGATTAGGGCAGAGAGGCAGGAACAGTCCTATGTGTTAGGCTTCCTTCACTCTCCTTCCTTAATGCTGGCAGCTGTGTAGGTGTCCCAAGCCAAACATCTCAGCTTTAGGAAGGACAGCAGCAAGTGCTGAAACTTTGGGAATGGAAGATCTGGGGTCTGCAACAAACAGTGCTTTTCCCCATCTTCTTGCACAGTCAGGTCTTGCCTGAGGAAAATTGCCATGCTTTTTTTGCTTCTTTTTACCTTTCTGGGAACAGCTGGTGCTTTCCTTTACTGTCCTACCCCAGCTAATAAGCTGGCTGGCTTGAGTCTGAGCTGGCTCTGCAAGCAGTCATCATAGATCCAGAAAAGCTTATTCATTTGGCCCTGGACCGTAGCTCATCTGCAGCTGGCTTAGTTTTACCAGTAGGCAGCTACTGATGTTTGGGGCAATAGTTGGAGAATGATTGGGAAACATTTAAGTTTCTTCAGCCAGGTTCGAGGAATTTCCCTCCTGCTTCCACTGTGTGTGATATTGGTTCCTGGTAACAATCATGGAGGTGGTGTGTAGTTAATCCTCACCTTGAGAGTATCCTCAGCTGTGCTTGCACCAGTCCTTTTCTTGGCTAGGACACAGCTGCTGCTTAGGCTTAATATACATATGTACTAGGCAGGGTGTGGGGAGATGGTATGTAGCTTGGATTATTTTATGCTCAGCTTTTGTGTACTTCTAAGCTGAAAATGCACAAGTATCATGTTTAAGCAATAGTGTAATGTATGTTGGTGTCTGTCTTGCCACGTGACTCCGAATGATTGATCATGTCTTACATGTAATTGGTGTAACTTTAAAAAAAAAAATTCTTGTTCAGCATGTTTATTCTAATTTTTAAAACATGATATTCATGTTTAGTGCCTGTTCAGTGCACAAGCTGTCTTCCTTGTGTGTGACAAATTCAGTTTTGTTTTGGACAAACAAAATAACTAAGGCCAGAAAGGGGGGTGGGGAGCTATGCATAAGCTCACTTGAACTCTGAGTATACAAAATTCTTCTGAAGTAGTGTGAAAATCCAAGTAGCTTGGAAGAAATGAGTATTGCAATGTTTAGGAAAAGCTAACAAATTAGTGACGTTTTTAGGTTGAAGAGAAAAGAGCTTAGAGCTTGGGGACCTTCATAAATAACACTCATGCCAACTCTTTGAGGGAGCAGCATTCAAGCAAACTGAAATAATTTGTTGAAATGCTGCAAGAGTGTTCACTGGGTGGGTAAAATAACTTTTAAAACTGATTCTGAGGAAGATGGTAGCCAGCAACTTTACTTAATCTGTGCTTTTGTTAGCCATGGAGATAAAGTGTATGTGAAGAAGAGCAAGTCAGTTGCTGTGCCTTTCAGTGTGGTGTTAAAGTGATCAGTTGTGTTCCAAATATAAAGCTCTTGTTACTGCTGTAACAAAAAATATTGTGGGATTTTTCTCTTCTTTGGTAGAGTTTGTGAATTCAATCATAAATTTCATCTTTCATTGTAAACAGTGCACACTTGATTGAGATCTAGGGATTTAGCATATTTTTAGTTCTTTGCAAAGTACCTGTAACAATTTAATTATTTCACAGGTATGTAATTTTTTTTAACTGAGAGGAAAGGCTTAAAAAATTGTTAAAAGTGAAAAACTCAGGAGGCAGAAACCCTTAACATTGCTAATAGGTCTGCTATTATCATTATAGACTTCCTTCTGTAAATGGTAAAAATAGCTGTTGTAGCCAAATTGCTGACTGAAAGGGATGTTGTCTTGTCAGATACTGATTGATTGTGGTGAGTATGCTAAAATAGGTTGTATTTCTGAAGATTTGTTACGTGACATACTATCAAGATTTGGGATATTTTAACTAGTGTTGGGTATCTTACATATGATACCCAGAACATATATATATGTTTGTGTTCAGTATATGTGCACTGTGCTGTGTACTTCTCTACAGTATTCTCTGCTCAGTGTATTGGGGAGTGCTGATCGTGGTGTATTTTTGCTAGCAGAAATACACCAGTGCAGGATACTTGTAGCTGCCTGAAAGTAAAATTCATTATTTGGAAATCACTCCCATATCTGAAAATTATTAAAAGTAACTGTGAAAGTACTTCATTAGTCTCTTTGGAAAGTCATATGTATGTTTTTCATGCCATGTGCCAGTTTGTAGTAATCATGTGTGAGAAACACTGAGCTGGCGTTTGGAAACTTAATAGTACTGGAAATACATTGCATCAGCTTTATAAAGCTTTGGGTATCTTGATAATGGATGCAGGATATGTTACTGGTTTGTTATGTAACATGTTAAATGATACTCCTCTTTCTAGATAACAGATTGGACTTAGTTATTTTCTCTTCAAAATCATCTGGGTTTTTTTTTTCCTGTTTTCTCTATAATAGCATTTTCACTAAGGCATAGAATGACATGGAGACCATTTGGGAGCAGACATCTGAGTAAAGTTATGTGGGAATCAAGAAAAGTGTGGTGGTATCTGGTTTAGAAGGGGTTTAATTGGCTGCTGGCCCTTTAAATCTCTGTGAAAGCTTCAGTCTAGACAGGTGAATCTTCAGTGAGCTCTCTTGAAAGTTCAGTCCTTTGCTTAAGTGGTTTTTTTTCTCAAATGTAATATCCTTAAATTTTCATAATGTTTTCATTCAACACTCCAAATATTGTACAGATATAAGTGACTTAATCCTCATAATACTCCTGTGGGATAGGTAATAAACCTCAATTTTTATCATGCTGTGAACCTCATTACTACTTGTTTGTTCCTGC
>NW_009230285.1:3080-10223 GCF_000690835.1 Fulmarus glacialis
TAATAAGAATAATTGGCTCCCATTTTCATTTTAAGTTAAGTGTGTTTTGTAGGCAGTTATCAAAAATATCCTTTCCTGCTGTAGTTTTCTGGGCAGAATTTGCTAACTTTTGAATCTCCCTGCCCCCCAGCTTTTAATCTGCTACGTTTTTTCCACATAATCATGCTTATTTAAAATGATGCCTAAAGCTCAATGTAGTGCTGACCAGAGTTTCAGTTGTGAATTTGGTGGAACAGTTACTTTTGTTTATTTTGTATATTATATTCCTGTTAACCTGATTTACAATGGCAAGCGCAAGTTTTCTTTTTGTGCCAGCATTTCATGTATTTGTTCAGGGTTAGACTGTGATGTTACAACCAAGTCTGGAATGAGGACTGTGTGCTTCTGTGCTCTCTGAATTATCTTGAGAGGAAGATGCTGCTGCCTATCACGGTAGTGACCTGCCCTTTTATTACAGTAGCTGCAAGAGAGTAAAAGTCAATACTGTTTCTTCTTGCTTGCTTATGTGAATCAGGAGTCCTCTATTCATGCAAGTGGAAATTGTGGAGTACTAGTGCAAAGGAATTAGAGGGCACATCACGCTTGGCTTTCCCTCTGTGTTCAGAACAGGCAGGCTGCTATGTATCTTTCTGGCCTGCATTTAGTGTTCTTAATTTTTCTGTGATGTAATGTGGTATATTTTAATCTAATATTACTCTTGGCCACTTCTACTCTTTTTCAGGATTAAAATACAAACATATACAATAGTGATGTTTGATCCATCCTAGTTTTGTATCGTGTAAATATTAATACTGTACTTTCAATCCAATGCTTTTAGCTTAATGAAAATGCTCTATAATAATACAGATACCTATTAAATATCACCTTCTCTATGGCCCCTGAAAGATTAAAACTTGATTGGGTTTATTAGCCAACTGTTGATTGCAATCGTCTAAAGGTATAGTCACATATATTAATTTAGGCATAATATAAAGCAAATGAATGGGAATTCTTTGCAAGAAGTCATCTTGGAGCTATCACTTCGCATGTTTCTAGTATCATTTCCTTTTTTACCCCTTTCCACAGTGCTGTTTGTGTATTCTTCCTGCACAGCCATTATTAATCTCCCTTTGTCTCTGTTCCCAGACTTTTTCCATCCTGCCTGATCCTTTCTTGTTAGATGTTTCTAGTTGTGCCCTATGCTTTTTTTTTTGTGCCAGCAGGCTGAGAAAAATACTTAAGATCCTTAAGTTTTAGATGAGAGAAATGCCAGAACGTGTTGCATCAGATCTTGACAGTCATGCTTAACAAGACGCTGGTTGGAGCTGATGGGACTCTTACTGACCCAGTGTTGAAGTCTTGTATAATTAAGAGCTTGGGATTATGGCTGTGCTCTGTAAAGTAACAGAAAAACTGTACGTAGGATTCTCTGTTATTTTGAGTTGCATTTCATGCATTCTCAAACCACAAATTAAATCTTTTTCAGCTGCCAGTTCAACAGCAAACTGGGAACATGTATTTAAAATGCCATTTGAATACAAACCTGAGTCAAAACTCAAATCCAGGCTTGTTAAATGCAAACCTATATTCAGGCAAGGTCTCTGGTTACCTCACAGTACACCTTAGTGTGTTTTGCTTCCCTCTGTGTGACAGTGACTATTCTTTCACCATGTTTTTTCTGCCATGAGGCCTTGTGATAATGTTATTTGCCCAGTGCTAGGCAAACAAGTTGTTTCTGGGCTCATTTCTTGAAGGAACCAAAGTCATGTGAAGCGGTGGATTGTGGCATAAGTAGGTTGCCTGAACTTTCGCTGTCCTGAGAGCCGTGTGGATGCAACGTGCCCAGACAAGAGCTCCATAGGAACATACATAGTATAGGCATGTAGCTCTGAATTTTTGGTACAAATAGGAGTTTTGTGGAGCAGATATGAAGGGTAAATTGGGAGGATACAGGAGACATCTTTCCTCCAACTATTGCCTGAGTTTGCTTTGATGGAGGAGATTACGTTCTATACACTTAGCTGCATTACTGGTATCCAGATAAAAGCTTGTAAAAGAGCTATAAATAAACCATAGCTTCATCAGCTCTCATGGCATGTTTTAAATTTTCAGGTGTTTCATGTAAATCAGTACTGTAATTGCTATAGGATAGATAGGAGAATAAAGGACTTTGTTTTGATAGTATTCACACTCATCCTCATCCATTATAGTAGAATTGACTTCTGATGAGCAGTTTAGGATTAGAGTAGAGAGATTGACAAGTGGAATCTAGGTGGGTTTTTTATGTTTACTGGGAAAGAAATGAGTAATGGAGGACAACAAAGACTAGAACCTTAGAAATTGATTCTCTCCGTTGGGCAAGTGTTGGTTAAATTTGACAACGTGTTAAACAGTGTGTGGTCATGGTTATGTGGTTGGTTTAATCCAAAGTAAATAGGTAGTGCTGCTAAAGATGGTAACTGACTGCTGTAGTGTCCTTTCTGCTCCATGCTTTTTGTGGTTCTAGTGTTTGTGTGACTGAAGTCAGCCACTCCAAGGGGCTGGTCAAGCTTAAAGCTATAGAGAGGTGCTAGTTTTCAGTCAGATGAACTGATCTGGTTCGTTTCACAAGCACATTACTATGAGTGCTAAAATGTGCAAGGGGTAAAGGACATACTGCCCCTATAGTGCACCTGTAAACCTTTCTAATGTGAGAGGGCAATAGCATTGTGTGGGTGAAAGGAATTGAGAAATGTCATTGTTTGCCTCTGAGCTTTGAAAGTGCTTGGGGGTAAAATGGAGAGCAGAAACTTAACTTTTATTTCTTAGAGTTGCATGAGTAGAGTAGGCTTATTTTATTAAACTTCTTCATATAAGAAAAGGGTGGTTGGAGAGAAAGGGAAAGAAATACAGCATAAAGGTGAAGACGAATCTCTTGCTTGTCTCCCGGTGTCCAGAAACATGTAGACTGTAACTAAGCTGTATGTGCCACAATGGGTTGTGAAAAATAAAAATTCAAGTATTTTCTTACACTTGTTTGTAAATTCTTCAATGTTAATACCATAGACTATGTCTAAGTACTTTACGTAATTTTACTGTTATGTTTTGTGGCTTGATAGACGCACAGTACATCTCAAACATCTTAGTTCTGTGAAGCTAATGCTTTAATGCTTACATGAAAGTTTACTTAGGGAAAAAAAGCAAGTGTTTCAGTCTTTATTTGGGGGGTTTAAGTTTACCTGTGAATGAAGTAAAACAACTAATTTAAGAGATTCACTGTATAAACCCCTGACTGTAGTCACCTTGATTTTTATTTCATTTCATAGTGCCAACAGACATGTTGAGCAGTAATTTAAAAAATTACTGTGACAATTAAATTTTTTTAATTAATCTTATGCATTATTTCCCCTTTTTTCAAGATAGGTGCTTAAAGAAAAATAACTTTTTTTTCTGACTATAGAAACTTTGGGTAGATGGAAAATCTTGTTGCTTGCGGTATATTGGGTCTACTTCTGTAATACGTAGTTTTTGTCAAACAATATGGTTTTGATTAGCATGAAACACATTATTTTGGCCAAAGCTTAAGTAAAATTTTGAGGACTTAGTTTATGTTCATATGATGCAGATATGGTCTGCTTGTTCTATTATTCTGTAGCCCAGAAAGATGCCTGTTCTAAATAACTTGTATTCTAGTTGCATATTCTTATCACTGAATATAAGGTGTGGGTATACTGGGAGTATAAGTGTAGAACATAAGGAGATGGTAATGTAAGGATCTGGCCTATTGCTTTTAGTAAAAATGTTCAGTGCTAAACAAAGCTTTGAGCTGCCAAAAGCTCAAAACAAACTTGGGTTAGATTGACCGAAAGCAATATAAAAAAAATTATCTTGGTTCATTTTTTACTTAGTTCTAGAGTTAATGTGTAACTGTAGTGAAGCAGTCTCCCTCTTCCCTTCCCCAGTAGTAAAACATTGTGCATGTTTATGCTAGTGTCTTTTTAAAATAAAAAAAATCCAACTATAACCTGTTTAAAACTGTTTCCAATTGGCTGATTTTCTTTTTCTTTTTTTGTTAGATGAAAGGGGCACTGACTGAAATTATCCAGCTCGCTACCTTGGATTCAGACCCCTGGGTCTTAATGGTAGCTGATATTTTAAAATCCTTTCCAGATACTGGCTCCCTTAACCTTGATCTTGAAGAACAGAATCCCAATGTTCAAGATATTTTAGGAGAGCTTAGAGAAAAAGGTAAGCCTTTTCTGTCCATGAAAATTACAAACATATGATGCCTTTTTTTTTTTCAGAAATAACCTGTTGTTTCACAGGCAAACTTGCTATCTTAACAGTGCTGGTATCAGGACAAGCAGTATGTCTTGTGTCTTAACTGCCACAGTTCATGACCTGGCATGTTACTGGACTGGGAACTGTGATACTTGAGGAGTGGTAACTTCTTAAATTATCTTGTCACACATCATCAGAACTTGCATGTCAGGTATTATTACCCTGAATGTTTGTGAAGGGCAACACACAAGTTAATGTGGATTCATTAGTATTGTAGACAGGCTGTATGTGCACTGATAGGTAATAACTGACTTTCTGCAGCTTAGTAAGTTGAGGTTTTTCATATATTGCTCTGTCTTGTATGTTGTAGTACCAAAGATGACAGTAAGGCTCTGTTTCTGCAGTGCTTTTGTGGACAGCCTTGTGTGTGTGGAAGCACCACCGTTGTGTTGGGCAGGTGGGGTGCCTCTCTGCTGGAAGTCCTCCTCCAGGCAACAAATGATAGGTGCTGTGGGGGAGACTGATCACAAGAAGTTATGCTGCTGATGTCCAACTAGCTATGGATTGCCTAGCAGCTGAAAATATTGGCTGAGGCACTTGTACAGTTGCTGCTTCAAACAATGTAGTAAATGGTGATGCAAAGCTACTCCTACTTCAGTGGGTTTGATTTAGCACGTTGCCTAGAAAAAGCTCTCAGGCATCAACGGGCAGACATGGCCTTGGAGTTAGGATTGCAGCAGACCAATAATGAAATGACTTGGAGGTGGAAGCATTTTGTTTTCTTACTATAAAAAAATGTTCATTTGTCTGTCCATGCTTTTGGTTTGGACTTTTGTTTAGTAGTTTCCTTTTTAAGTGTAATTTTTAAGGAATCTGAGAATTCAATCATTTTTATCTCTGACTCTGACAATAGTAGCATATTTAAGATTCCTATAATTTGACTAGGTATAATTAACATGGAAGCTCTTATGAAGTTAATGTAAAAACCAAACATCCTAATAACTGGTTATATACTGTGTAATAATTAGAACTAAATTACTCTTGGTGTTTAAACAAGTAATCTAAAATTTAAAAACACCTGTACAGTCTAGTTGTAAAATGTTTTGTAATTAGCAATCAGAAGTGCTAATACCCATGTGTACTGTGTTAACTCTTTATGCAGTAAGTGAATGTGAAACTTCAGCTATGTTGCCGTTGGAATGCCAATACTTAAACAAAAATGCCTTGACAACACTAGCTGGGCCACTTACTCCCCCAGTGAAACACTTCCAGCTGAAAAGGAAACCTAAAAGTGCCACTCTCAGAGCTGAACTCTTGCAGAAGTGTAAGTAGTATTACAGCTAGTTGATACGATTGAGTAACAAATTAAATGATGAAAGGAAAATTTATATTCAGTCTTATTCTCCAGTATGGGGATATACATTAAAATTTTCTGTTATAAGAGCTTTGCTGCCTGATTTTTTTTTTTTTTTGATAGACTGATGTGTGGAGGAGCAGGTGCAAGTCACTCCGGCCATGATTACATTAAAATGCTAATCTTGACTTAAATGCTGTTCAGATTTCAAGGCATACAAAAAGCTGTAGCTTTTTAAAGCACAGATATATTCTCTCATGGGTATGTTTAACAGTCAGTTGTGAAGACTTGTGAGGGACAGCTTTGGTTAAAGCTCCTGAAACACAACTGAAATGAGAATCTAGTTTTATTTTGCCATGTGTTTTTGCAACCGGGAGCAAGAGCTGCTAATTAATGCTTTTTTGCTCAGTACGGCTGTATAGGGTGTGAAAGCCAAGAGGGTTTTCGCTAACAAAAGGCAATGTGTGTACATATATGTATTGGTAGCTGCTTGAACTAAGTGATCCTAAAATAGTTTACTGTACCTGCTGTTCTGTTGCAGCAGCTTGCTTCTTTCTTGCATGTGAGTTGAGTAGTTGGTCTGGTTAAGTACAAGATTGGTAACTTTTTATGGTGTTATATAGAACTTTCTTTAATTATTTCAATCTCTGTTGAGTAAATTGTCTACTCTGATAATTTCTTTTAGCTTAGACCATCTTTTCAGTTGCATAGTCATATTGATTTTGCATTTTCTCCAAGTACTGTGTTTACCTCGCGTAAATGACCTGGGTTTTAATTCAAACGTAATTCTTTCTTTGTTGCTATTCCCATCTTTTTATGGATTAGTTAATAACATTTTATATAAGAAGCAATGTATTGTATTTTTTCAGCACAGATTCTGTAATAACTAAAGCCCTTTTTCTTTTTAGCAACAGAAACTGCACAACAGCTCAAGAAGACTGCAGGAGTGCCGTTCCATGCCAAAGGCAGGGGACTGGTCAAAAAGATAGATACGACAAGTATGGCTCACTTTCTTCACTTCCCGGAAAGAAAATCTGATAAAATAGCCTTGATGAGGAATAAAATTACCGTCTAGTTTTTACAAAAACTTAATTCTTTTTGAAGCAAAGGATTTCTCCCTTTCTGCCTCCCTCTCTCCTGATATTTAAATGTTTTGACATGTCTTGTCAGAAAGAACAAGAGTGTGGGGTTTTTCTTAAATGGCAAGTATATCTGCTATGCTTCTAAAATGTACGCAGCTAGATCATGCCTATAGACTTTGGTAAGAATTTAATTTGCATCACTCCAGGAATAACTCCTGACTAAGCTATGTTGCTCCAAAAGGGAGCAGAGTGGCTCACAGTAATCTCCTGTGCTCTTTGAAATGTTGTGAAGTAGACTGAAACTATCTTGTATTAGTATAATTCTGCGTGGAGAAAGAAGAGGGGACAATGTGCTCTCTGCAGCCAAGGCTGTGCAGTGGCTTCTGTTTAATGGACATGACAAAGATGTATAATCGTTCTTCAACTTTGCGTTAATAGATTTCAACTGTTTGCTGAAGTTCCTGAACC
>NW_009230285.1:10254-46089 GCF_000690835.1 Fulmarus glacialis
TTTTCAAATAAGTTTTTGACTAGGAGCAAGAGGAGGGTTCAAAATTAGTTATATGCTTTAAATCACTGCACAGGTATAACTTTTCTGACCACCAATATGATGCTGAGGTGTAAAACTTGAGTGATTTCTTGGTGTGATGGCTAGAAGTATGAAGTACTTTGTTGAGGCTATTTAAGATGTGGTTTTGAGCATCAAAGTTTGGCCACATGTTCATGCAGGAAATGCAAGAAATGTAGTTGTAATTTGAACTAAAAATTGTCCCAGTGCAGAAATCGACCATTAGTTGTTCTTGGCGTTCTCTTTAGCCGTTGAACTAATAAAGCTAGTTTTTAGACTTGGACTTTAGAACCAGGTGGTCTCTAGAAATATGAGTTATGGGACCAGCTGGGGTTTACTCTGCTGAAACTTACTCACATTGGTCAGAGAGGATTGTCCTATGGTAAAAAGGTTTTCAGTACAACATATAGAGAGATAAAGAGTATCTAACTTCAAACTGAAATTCTGTGTTTATCTTCAAATTGTAGGGTATGATGTGATTGTCAGGAAGCTCAAAGACCTGACAGATATGTAATATGTGTCCCTAATTTTTTAACAGTTGATGAAAGAATGCTGTCTTCAGCGCTTATATTAAGCGTGAGGTAGAAGGGTAACAGCGTAATGTTGGGGAAAACAGCTTCTTACAGGTGTAGCAGTTTCTACTGAGTATTGAGACAGCAGGTTTTCTGTTCGCAATATAGACCCAAATTGGATCCTCCTCCTTGTGCAAACAGCATCTCCAGAATTTCAAACCCCTGTGTGAAGCTGTAATTTACTTTTCCAGTATATTATGAGCCCTTAGCCCTGGCAGAAGCTTGGCTAAGAATCTTTGATTAAATTCAGTTTTACCAAGTAACTAGATCTTCCAGTTCAAAGAGCAACTTCAGCGGTAATTGGATTCAGAACATTCATGCCCAATACCTTTTTATGTGTTCAAAGTTTATTTGTTATTAGTAAGGAAAGCATCGATGTATGTAGGAAAAACATATTTTGATAGCAGTGCACCTGTTTAATTATTTCATGTAGAATGGGGTTGCAAGCATTAGCCTAGAGATTGGCTCTTACTCGTTGTTCAAAGGGTAAAACCTAATCTGACCTTTGAGGGACATGTAGTGTATTATAGCCATTTCCGCATTATAAACATTTGAAGTTAAAGGGGAGGAGGTGCGTGCATTAAGAAGGGGAAAAGGCAAAGAACTCCGTATTATTGTTTTTCATAACTAATTAAACATAATTTTAGGGACATGGTTTAGTAGGCATGTGGTGTTGAGTTGGTGGTTGGACTTGATGATCTTAGAGGTCTTTTCCAACCTTAATGATTCTGTGATTCTATAATTACAATTGTTGCCTTTTTTGATCTTCCCTAAGCACCACTCAAAGGAATACCAAAACAAGCTCCATTCAGGAGTACTTCAGCACCTAGTGTATTTAGTCCTTCTGGAAACAGAACCCCTATTCCTCCTTCAAGAACACCTTTGCGCAAAGAAAGAGGAGTAAAGGTAGGTGCACTCTTTCTTAGTCTCTTGCTTTCCTGCTCAGTTCTCCTCCTTGATCTAAAGTGAATTTCTGATGCTGTTTTGAATCAAGTATCAATATAGTAAAGCAAAAATTACAGACAATGTTTAGAGATCAACTACATAAATTTAACAATGGTTATTAAGTTCTCTATGGTCTGTCTTTTTAGCTTCTAGATATCTCTGAGCTGGATATGGTAGGTGCTGGCCGTGAAGCAAAGAGAAGAAGAAAGACATTAGGTTGGTATAGCATGCTGCTTACAAAGGCTATTAATATACCTGCAAATAGGATCTAGATTTCTAGTACCATTTTGTTCTTCATTTGTTAAAAGTTCTCTTCAGCTAAACCTTAAAGGGAGGGGGGGAACCCAAACCAAAAACACTTTAAGGGAGGATTTTCATCTTTTTTTTTTTCTTTTTCCAATGCTCCTAATCATACTGCCATGTGCCTAGGTAATAACTTGACTCAGCTGCCTGAAAGGATTGAACTAGTCGGCTATGCTTTGGGCAGCACATAGGTGTGTGAGTGGCTTCAGTACTGGAATTGTTCTATTTTGGAATGCTTATTTCTACTGGCTGTGTGGCCAAGTAAATTAATTGAAAGTAATGTTGAAAAAATTCATAGCGCACTCCAAAATTCTGGCTGAGAGATCTTAACAAGTGAATAATATCTGATGTACTGCTCTTAAGTGAAGTGACAGTGCAGTGCTCTACTTAACCATATCAGGAAGATACACTAGGCAGCATATTTGTCCCAAAACGA
Source organism: Fulmarus glacialis (assembly GCF_000690835.1). Lineage (NCBI taxonomy): Eukaryota > Metazoa > Chordata > Aves > Procellariiformes > Procellariidae > Fulmarus > Fulmarus glacialis. Next base: position 12,568 of record NW_009230285.1, read on the forward strand.
CTTTTTTGTATTGTCACCAAAAAAATGAGTACCATTTCAGAACAAAATCATAATTGCAATTAAATTTTTGCTTTGGTTTTGATGCTTTCTAATAGCATGAAATTAGCCAGTTCTGCCTAATTACTCAGTTACTGTATCTTGATGGATATACATTGTGGTTCAGTTCATAATTGGGTTGATTATAAAATTGTGTATGATATTACTGTATCTACCAACCTTTCAGCATATACCTCTTTAAGGACTTTGAGAAATGCATTTTTATATCTTTTGTTTAAAAAAAAAAAACCTAATTCATTATTTCAGAAAACTTCCTTGAACTGACTTCTATTTTTATGCAATAGATACAGAAGTTGTTGAAAAGCAAGCCAAAGAAGAAACCGTAGTAGAAAACGCTACCCCAGATTATGCTGCTGGCCTTGTGTCTACACAGGTAAAACCAAACAAAACCAAAACAAACAAAAACCAACCAACCAAAAAAAAAAAGGAAACCATGATGGATGTTATTCTAAAACACTTAAACACTGTAATGATATTTTACTAACTTGTTGAAACGTGCCTCTTAATGTAAAAATCTTCACATAATTATTTCCAAATTCCATTATATTTTCAGCAAACTAGATAAAAAATTCAAAGCAGGATGTAAGTAAAGTTTTTGATTGTTTTCTTGTTGCTATTTTAAGTTTGTGATGGGGTATGGCATTTCTGTAACTGAGGATTGTAGTCTTCTGTCAGAGATGAAAGGGATAGGAGGGCTCTTTGACCCTAGAGAGGTAGAATCACTTTCAGGAGTTCCTGCAGGTTTTACTCTGTGCCTTGTGCATCCTTTGTGACCCTAGTGGAATAGTGTCCACAGAAGCCTCAGTGAGGAGCACTTGTCATTGGCCTGTGCCCAGGAGGGATAGCTGAATATAAGCAGCCAAGTAAGAAAGAAGTCTTTACAACTGATCTGTCTTCTGGCTTGAGAAAAGAACTTACATGCTAGTACCCTTCTCTGGTTCTTTTCTTCATTTTTAGCTTGTAATCTTTGAGAATTGATGCTTAATCCAGAAGGCAGCTTTTTCTGAGGTCTCCAAACCTGTCTGTAACTAGGCTTAGCCAGTCCCATTACTACTGAAAGGGGAGGAGAAATACAGTGGAATTGATCTCCGTCCAAATTACCCATGGCTTATAAATTTGTGCTTCTTAAAACCCATAAAGTTCAGAGGTGGCAGCTCCTTCTCTTAACGGTGTTTTTGGGGGAGTTTTTTTGTTGGTTTTTTTTTTTAATCCAGAAGTTGTTTATGATCTACTGAAAAAGCTAACCTGTTGCTAGAGGTAGTTCAGTTGGGGAGTGGGAGGTGGGGGGGACTTGTGTGTAGGGGTTTTTTTTCCTATTTTTTTAGATACAGTGCATTAGAAAAACTGTGGTGCAGCTATATGTTTTCTCAGTCAGGACATAGCTTTTACAAGAATGTTAGGTCCTCCCCCCCCACTTCTGAGTTAGAAACTGCCTGTTCTATTCCAGCAAGCCTTGGCCTGGAATTAATTTGGACAACTGGGTTCTTCAGATACTAATAGATTATTTGAGGCTGCTGCATCCAGTGTTTGCAAGCCTCTTGGGATGACAGAAATCCATCTCAAATCTTAAGTGTCTTCTCGTGTTCCAAATTTAAAGTGATCGTGATTACCTCTGCCTCTTTAAGTCCATGTGTTGACATGCAACACTTGCTTTTGGAGAGCACTCTATTTGAAAGACCTGTGGTTTGGTTGGTGAGCCAGGCATTTTTTCCTCTAGAACCTAATGGTAAGCACATGCAACATTGGTCCCCTGGTTGTGGGGGTAGCAATCTACAGCACATGTGCCAAAAACAACATATAGGCAGATATTGGTAGGCCTGTGTCAGGAGTGAAGGTCACTGCCTATCTTTCTGCAGAGTGCTAAGAGTATCTTTTTTGGCAAGCTCCACATTTTGCAGAATATCCATCTTTCTTTTGTCTAGTAAGGCTACCTTAAATGATTTGTCTGCTAGACTTACTCCCCCAAAACTTCTTTCCTCTGTCAACTCCTTATGTTTATAAGGCTGGATTGGACTAAAGTGAAGATCTTCATAGAGATACCATGCTGTTGTCTTTATGCTGTGTGTGCAATATCATATAGTTAAGTACAAAATGTAGCGTTTTCTTTGGCTTAATCTTAGATGACATCCATCATGTTGGTGTTGACTGCCTGTTGCAGTGGAAACAGGGTTTTACCTGTGCTTTTACTGCTGCCTTCTGCTTGTTTATGTCCCAGAGGCCTTTGCGTTCTCCTGGGTGATATTTTAGTAGGTCTTTTGCCCATGGATGAACACACGTTTCTGCTTGCTAATAGTGAAAAGCATGTGTGCTCAGGGAGAAGATCACTTACTTCTATAGTGTAATTCTTCAGTGAGTACCATCTGCACAAACTTCATCATCTGGTCTCCACCCTACCAGCTGAGGAATGGGACAAAGGAACAGCAGCTTGACTTTCTTTGCAGAAGTACATTCTCTGTAATAGTATTTTTTCCTGGCTCAGACTGTGCCTTGGGAAGCAACTTTGATCTGAATTAGGGGAAATAAAAGCTGCTTTTTATCTCCTAGGGTAATTCTAATGTCTGAAGGTTGTATAGGGAGTTAAGGTTGCCCTAACAGAGGAGTCCATGATTAAGTTCCCAAAAGGAATATCGTAGCAGAACTATGTTGAAACTGTATTTAAAATGCAGAAACAGTGCGTGAATATATGCAGTATGGCTATAACACTTTCTTTTCTGTTTTACAGAAACTTGGCTCATTGAACAATGAGCCTGCACTACCTTCTACAAGTTACTTACCTGCTACCCCCAGTGTGGTGCCGTCTTCCTCATATATCCCAAGCTCTGAAACACAGCCAGGTAAAAGATTCTTATTTGCTTTTGGGACCCAATACCTCCAACTCTATACAGTTTTACTGTCTAGCTTTTCTTTTATTTACAAACCTACTATCCCTCAATTCTAGTGAAACTTAACCTTAGCAGTCTAAAAATCCATTGCAGGAACCCAGCCTTTGGGTTTTGGGTAACCAAACATGTCATTTAACCTAAATAAAGAAAATGCTTGTTGTTTTTAAGTCTTAAAATGACTGCTAGTTAAGTCAAGCAAGCAAAGCAATTTACTGTTTGCGGTTTTTTTTCTTTACTCTGTAATAGAAAATCCAGCATTTTTTTAATCCCTAAAGAGACACCAGTAATACACAAAAGTCCAGAGTATATACTCCATACACACATCCATATGCATGCACTTACAAAACAGTTGCTTTCAAGAGTCAGATATGTTTCTAGAGGCAAGTACGTATTAGTTTTCACACAGGCTGGAATCAAGCCATCCATTTTCCTTTTACCTTTTTATAATAGTCTGGTTGATAATAGCTGAGCTTCTGCATATTTTGAAAAGTGCGACGTTATTTTCAATTCTAGAAAATTACCTATAGTAAAAAATAGTATTCGTACAAATCCTCTATTTCTACACCTTTTATTTTAACACACTTGGTTTTACTTTTCCTTCCTTGCTGCATGTAAAGTCTTAAAGGAATGTATCAGTTTGCACTAACAGATGTGCGTGACTGGGATTCATTACCAGACCTTGCAGTTAACAGAGAATCAACGTTTCAGTTTAATGCATTATTTTTACTCTTGCTTGTTGCAATTTGGTACTGTAATGTTTGTCTTTATGCATGTGAGCTGTGGCATGTTGGTCACTATAGAAAAATGCATATGCAAAAACTGATCGGTTCACTTGGCCCTGAAACAGTTCAGAATCTCTCTGAAGGTCCATGCGAATCTTTCTCTGGCAGAAAATTGGCATCTCCAGAAGGAGTGCAGCCAGGAACACATCAGTGTTGTCAGCAGCTAGTATTATTTTCCAGAGTCTTGGCATTGTATTCAACAGCAGGAAAAGCCTAGTTTAAAATTCTCTATTGTCTTTGTTCTCTGGTTTTTTTCTAACTTACTTTTTCCTTCTGGAGGATGGGATATCTAGCTTTTCTTATGGACAAGGAATATAAAACTGTTTCCTTGATATAAGATGCACACAGAAGATCTGTAGATTTGGGTTCATACAATCTGAGGTTGCAAAATTAAGACATGTTACTTTATGCAAGTCAGTTATTCTGACATGAGAGGGAGCCAATAATAAAACTTAAGAGATTTGTACAGAATTAAGGGGTAACTAACTGTTACAAATGTTTGTCCGCTCAAGTGTTCACTGTCCTGTTCCACATATTACTGGATAATAGCCGTATTGTTAAAACCAATGTGTATCTCTGCCTAGATGGAGAGTGGTAGACCTCTCATTCTCTAAAATCTGATCTGAAAGGCATCAGCATAGCTCTGGTCTTTATCTGCCTTTTAGACTACTGTGAACACAATGTGAATAGATTAGCTTAAACCTCATGAGATTTGTGAAAGGTGCTTAAGCAGCTGTGCCTGTGTCTAAGAGCTGCAAAAGAGTGTAACTGGCTAGAGTGTGCAGTGGGTAATTACTGTTTGCTGGGCAGATGGTAACTTACGAAATCACAGTAACTCGATCATATATGTAACCTCCACCTGCAGCCAGGTTTGGAATAATAACTCCCTTAAGTGCAGCTGGATGGATCAACTTTGAGAAATAACAGAGTTAGGACTTGTCAATACTGTGGGGTTTTAACCCTCCTAGCAGTTAGTGTTTAAATAATGTGTGATTTGTGAAGACTGCATTTAATTTTGTCATCTGTTTAAGTACTGGTGTATTTTCAGTATTTGTTACTGGCAGAGACTTAATTACCATTTCCTTTGGAAGCTGCTGCTACATTAGGTAAAATCTGATTAAATATTTTTATGGTTTTGGCTTCTACGTAACAGTACAGCAATAATCCTGGTAGGGTCAGAGTACAGTTGTTATAGCAATAGAAGCTAAAAAGTAAATAAAGCAGTTCCAATTTAATAAATCTGATATCCATTAAATATCAAATTTGATGCTAAATATAGTGTAATCCATATTGGACAGCTAGTCACTCAATTGTCTAATTACTGCTAAAGATAATCGAGTGGAAAGAGCATTAGCTCTTCAATTTTTCATATAGATATTATGTTGAATTGTGGTACTAAAATGGAACAATCAGAATTCTTAGTTTTCTTTAAAAGCCGTTGGTGATGCTAATCCCTGTTTGTGGATTATAATGGTTTTAATTATCCTGATTGGTTTTGGCAGCTGGCTCTGCACGAGAGGCCTTGCAAACTAACAGACAGACTGAAGAGCCTGCAGCTCCAAATGCTACCACAACTCTTCCTGCACAATTCAAACAAAGAACACCCATGTACAATAGTAACTCTAATCCACCTGCAGCTACACCTACCTCACCCCTAACACCAACTACACCTCCTGCCATTTCCCCTGCGGCACAAGCACCACAAGTGGCCCCCCAAACTCAGCAACAGCCACCACCGAAAAAAAGCCTCTCTCTCACAGTAAGTGAAACCAGGTTCTTTTTGACTGCTGCTTTTGATGCAGATTGGAAAATGCTAATTTTTATTATGGATCTGCTTTAGTATGTTGGCAGTTCCTGGCCTTTGGATCATGGAGTGGTTGAGGCTGCTTTTTTATAACCAAAGATAATTAAAATGTTTCATGGCTTTGCTAGCATTGCTGTTGTAAAAATGTTAATCACAACGCTTCTAGTTGTGCAGTGTTATATTACAGTAAGATGTCTTTATTTACTGCTATTTATTATGTAAAATAATGTTGTGTTACTTGTTATGAAGAATTTTGGGAGAAAGGTGTGTTTCCAGCAGAGCTGTTGCCTAGCCAATTGCATATAATGTAAGCTGCTAAAAAGGATCCTATCATTGCAGTGGTAGGAGAAAAGATATCAATAGATTATTCTAAGGCAAAAGCTTTTATTTCTTAATCCCCTCACTGCCCCATTACACATCTTTTAAAGCCTGAGAGCAGTGAGGAAACTAAATTCAACAGCAATTACTTATCTCCTGAAGCTTCTTACTGCTGGTATGTTGGTATATATTACATATATGCTTGAAGATAAGCAGGTAACTAATTCAAGATGCAACTGATTTGAAGACTTTGCTAAGCACATCTGTAAGCCTGCCTTGAAAGATCTGAACTTTAAGAAACTGGGTGACTTTTTCAGTACCTCTACTACATTTATTAAAGAAAAAGGAAGCATTGAGTCTTTTCTCCTTCTTCCCTAATGTCATAAAGAACACAAAATTGATAATGTAAACATTAAGTCTCTTAGCACATGTTTCTGTAACTATTTAAAGGTGGGTTTTTTTCCAGTTTCAGAATTCAGTTGTCACTGCTCTAAGTGTTAAGTGTAAGCATTAAAGAGTGAAAGCCTTGAGGTTAAGGCTTTTTTTGTTTACTTTTTGTAGGTCTACAAACTTTCATCTTGCTCTTATGCTTGTCTGTGGGTATTAATATGGTACCTGCTGGCAGTTTTCTCCACTGGAATTCATATTTGCTGTATCTGTTGCAGAGGGAGCAAATGTATGCTGCACAGGAAATGTTCAAGACTGCAAACAAAGTTACAAGGCCAGAAAAGGCTCTAATACTTGGATTCATGGCAGGATCCAGAGGCATGTATTGAGACTCGTTTAGCTTGCTTTTGAATTCCCACATCTGAAATACAGCCTAGCATTTCTAAATGTGCATATGTGAGTGCAAGACTCTTGCTTTAGCTTTACTCTGTATGTATGGGACTCTTTCCTTTACTCTGCACTGTATGTAGTTTTATGGATTACAGTTCTAACTACTTTAGTTCTACCTGGAAATGGGTCTTTAGGGTCTATTTCCAGTAAGTCAAACAGTCTGTCAGAGCAGCTGCTAAAAACAATATATACATAGCTGAATACACGTAATATCATGGCTTAGGGGTTGAGGAGAAACAAGGCAGCCAGTTAGAACAGTGAACAGACTGGTTAGGTCCTAGTAGTCTGTCTAAAAGACCAATGAATTTAAGTTCTTTCATGGCAAGTTGAGGTACAGGCTGGGTAGTATAGAGCCTCTTTGCCACTTCCTTAGCATTAGAAATGTAGCAACTGTTGTCTTGGAGACTTTAGGTAACCACAGGTGCTGTGAGTCACAGGGAAATAATCTGTCTCGTAGCTAGATCCTGTCATATATTGGCCTTGATAGACCAAGGCTGTTTTACCCAGAAGATTATCAGATGTAAGATGAGAAGGGGCTTAAGAGTCCTTAAGTGAACTCTATCATCTGCACTAGCTCTGGTTTCTAATTTGGTATTTGAGGGCTCTTATCACTGGAGTGCTGGAGCCTAAATGTGGCTCATGCATTTGGATTAATGCAATACATTTTTGAAGATGAGCAGGGTAGAGTTACTGTGATGATCCCTTGGGCTTTAAGAAAGTTTTGTGTATCTTGCATTAATGATGGTGCTCTTAGTACTAGATGCTACTTCAAATTGCAGTAGGAGGGTGTACTTTAATATCTACATGGACAGTTTTTTGTAATGCGAGGCAAAATACTAATTTGAAAGTGTACACGTGTGTGTGTTTTTATATATATATTCATGTATGCATATATAGATAAGTATATAACTATATGAATTCCTTCAGTAATAATGTCAGCACCTGCTTAGGGTTGGGAAAATAACTGCCAACTATGATATTCTTAAGCTTCCTGAGTGTTCAGTAGTTCTGCTGGAATGGAACTGTCTTGGATGAGTGATTTTAGTGAAGCTGTTTGGGCTTCCAGAATAGCTGAAAATTGTTGAGGCACTGTATCCCAAATAAAGTAACTCTGGTAGTTCAAGTTCACCAACTCCCATTTAAATATAAGCTTCTCTTACGGTTCTTGAGGCAGACAGAAATTGCATTGGCATGCTTTAGTCCCCCTTTTGTTGTTCTTCCAGTTACTTTAGCCTTAGGGTTCATCTTTTGGGGTCTGGTTTTGTTATCCTTAAAACTCAGCCTGTGATGTATGGAGGGAGGAAGATCTTTGTGTGGCTATGTTTATTAGTGACATTACTTGCTCAGTTTTGGGTTTGGGGTTTTGTTTGTTGGCTTTGGGGGTTTTTTTTCTAGCGTAAGGTTTAGAATCTCCATCAAGTGCTCTTTACCTTTTCTAATACAGTACTGAAATGTATAATTTGTTCCTATTCTTGTTTTCACAGAGAATCCTTGCCAAGAGCAAGGTGACATCATCCAAATTAAACTTAGTGAGCATACAGAAGATTTACCAAAGGCAGATGGCACTGGCAGCACCACTATGTTGGTTGATACGGTCTTTGAGATGAACTATGCTACTGGTGAATGGACCAGATTCAAGAAGTACAAACCTATAACTAATGTTTCCTAAGAGATGCAGCAACAGCAGACTGGACCAAATCAAGCTTAGAGTCAACCAGCTCATAGAGTATGTCAACTGTACAAAATGGCATTCGTGTGTACATTTCTTATTACCCTCCAGAGTAAAACTTGTGGCTCTTCAACCTAATTGGGCTTACTGAACGCAGAAGAAGATGGTGTCAAACTCGTGTGGTTTTTTTTTTTTTTGATCTTGGGAGAGGGAAGGGTGTTCTTAAGGGGGAAAGTTTTGGTGTGTTTTTGTTTTCCTACAGTTCAAGATGCTGGAAAAGGAGATGACAACTGAAAGATTACAGATGGGAGCAATTTACTTCTGAGTACCGGAAGAGAAGACTACTGCGCAGTCATTCACGGTTTACCATTAAACGAGGGCACAGATCTTTATTGTAAAAATATTTTCTTTGGCTACATGGGTTCTATTGTAAGAATGGACACTTAAAGCACCACCAGTCAGTGCTTGATTATTTTGTAATTCAGCTGCAGTATAACTAAATATTGCAGGTGGTAGATGTCCAGTGTCTAATGGTACCCACTGTATGTTTAGCTTATTTATGCTTGGGTCATAGGATGGGATTGAGCAGCTTTGTTAACTCGCTATATTGTCAACGTCCATACCCATCATGAGTTAATCTATATTTGGCATTATTTGAGATTGAGAGAAACTGAGTATCGTAACTTTCTGAAGAAAAAAAACATCAAAATTAAGAAAAAAGAAAAGTAGTGGTGGCTTGTCACTGCCTGGAAGTGATAGCTCTTTACCATGTAAGTCTTAGGGTAGAAGTTGATTTATGGCTTTTGCATAGCAAGCCCTTTGAACAGCATAACTTACTTGGGAGGAAGTGATACTATTACATCTCAAGACCAACTGCAGCTTAATTTAAAAATGGCCCTAGAAATGGTTGAGTGACACGTATCTGAATATAGGTGGTTAGGAAGATTTGTTGTCTTGAGGCAGTGTTAATTTATGTTTGGTTTAGCAGTCATAAGGCACTTGATTGCCAAATCCCGATCCAAAAAGTTTTGAATGACTGTAGCTATGGTTTTTACCAGTGTAGTTATATCAGTATAATCACTAATGTGGCCACAATTATTCTGGCATATAAATGTGCCTTATGCTTGTGCCCTTCTAGTAGAAGCACATTTTTATCTTTATAATTGTGTTCACACCACTGGTATAATCTGGCTTCAGTAGTACAAATAAAGCTTGCATTTATTGAGAGGGCTTATGTACATAGTTCAGGATTCATCCTTTGGAGACTTGGCTTCATCATTTGAAGGAGATTTGGATTAAATGTCTGGTTTCTGCCAGTACTTGTATGTGGAGCTGTGCTTGGTTGGGAACGGTGCTTAGAAGGAAGAAATACGAAGATGAGTAGCACAATGGTTTTTTGTTGCTGAGGAGGTACCTTGGGCTGATTAGAGTTCATGTTAAAGTGGAACTCTTAGGACAAAACGAGGCTTTTTTCTTTTTTTCTGAAAAGAAAGCAGACCAAATCCCATAAGTACACTTACATACTAACAAAGATGTTTAGATGATTGATGAGAGTCTTTTTTTACTGGGGAATTTTTGTTGCATTCTGTTTTTAGTTTTTCAAACAAATTATCCAACAGGAGAGGGCAAGTATAAATAATGAGAAAATCTGTATTCTACAGTGTTTTAAGATGTGACCAAAAGTATAGATTTCTTAACTTTATTTAAGCAAATATACAGAATGTTCTAGCTCCTGTGGTGGGCAAGTTATTTGATGGTACCTGCTGCCATTACGGAGTGTTGTGCATGTATTAGTGTGAAAGTTACTCACGTATAACTGTCACACTGGGGGCTCTCCTCCCCATAATTACCCCATTTCAGAAGCAGTGTAGATTGTGATTCTGATTGCGATTTTTCTTTAAACAGCTAGAAACCAGGCTGACAGGTGAGGATGAGTAGTAGGTTTTAGTTTTTAGAATGAGTTCGGTAGAAATGCGTTTTCATGGTTATAACTTATTTGACTATAGTATATTACACAGTAAGGGCTAATAATAGAATATGAAAGTATTCATCTTTTAAAAAAAAAGGTTTAAAGAAAAGTGACATTCCTTTTCGTGTCTGCATTCAGATTTTTAAAGTTTTGTGATGACCAGTTTTCTGTAAACTTGTATGATACTTCTGTCTAACTGTTCCTGCTTGCTAGATAAGCTGCAAGTACCAAATACAGTTTTTAGAAGGAACTTTTAGAAAATTGGCTGACTTGAGGGGCATGTACTGTCATTGTAAATTGTTGATGCAAGACTCTTTGCAAGACAGTAGTGATCAGGAGCTGCTGTGTGATGGCTCTTTTGGCTTACTTGAGATTAATGGGGGTCCCTCGCTAAACTTAGTCTGCAGAAGTCTGCATTTCAGACCTGTGCTGTCGGGATGGAGACAGCTGTCCGTCTCCTCTTCAAGAAGCCCTTCTAGAATGCAGTGGAGTCATTTCAGTGCAGTTGTGTGTAGGAAGCTTCACCATGCTGCTACCTATTTGTATTTGCTGCATAACAAAGTTGGTCTCCAGGCCTGTTTGTCTAAAGTCAGTCGTATGCAATAAATTGAAATTTTAAAGAAGCATAGTATATTTTTAATTCCGTTAAGTCATGAGGATGAGACAATTTAACACTGCAAAAATAATTTATTTTTAAAGTGACTTTATGACCCTCAATACCAGAGCATTACTTCAACTTGATCTGTGAAAGTTTTTTTTAAATGCCTAACGAAAAGGAAGTTTTTGCAACGTTGTTAAAATGATACGGTAAGAAGTAAAACTACATGGAGTTCTTTGGTTCAGAGAATGAAATCATTGAACTAGTGGCCTGAAAGTAGGGATAATGCCAGACAATTCAGAAGAGGCAACATCAACATTTAAATTCCAGTATAATGGAATTGTTGCATACAGAACAAAATCTGGCCCTGGAACTTAATATTTTTTGTCTTTAATATTCAGTCACTTGGATGTTAGCTGGATTCCATTGAGTGAGGCTCAGTGTGTGCTGTAAGATTAACAAAAAACATTTGTTGACTCTAGAATTTGCAGATGTACTGACAAATTGACCAGAGTAGTAGTTTATTCTTAAAGCAATTATGTAAGCATGAAGTTTTAGGAAATAGCAAGCCCAAACTTCTAAAGTGCATTACTGCACCTCAGCAAGGCAGCTTCTCTTGCCTTTGCTTGTAAAGAAGCACCTGTCTGTGCAAGCCTAGGCATGGTATGAATTAGCTTATTTGATTTTAGAGGGTGGAATACTGGAGAAGGAAGCAATGAAAGTGTCTTGTGTTTTTTCCCTGTCTTGCCCAAACTTTTTATTCTTGGGGGAGAAAGAACACATACATGCATACCCAGGCTTCTTTAACAACTTGCCCTACAGCAAAGTGCTGGGTTTCTTTAGGCTCCATTTTCTTTCATGAGTACCGTGAGGACCAGAAAGAGTGAAATGAATGTAATGAAGAAGGTGAGCCCAAGGAGGATGCTGAGCAAGAGTTCTGATCATAGATTCAATCTTCCTTTTAGACAGAACATCTTTTCCTACCATAGTGCTCTGTAGTTATCGCCATACAAAACGGTCTAGGCTTAGTATGGTTAACGCTCTAGTGTTGGGCCAGTATTTTGTGGGTTAACTTGATTTTCACTGGTAGCTTTGCCATTTAATCTTTGAGTTAAATACCATAGGATGCTGGATGCAAAGGGGAGGAGTCTGTGGTAGTTGCTTGACACCTCTGTGTGAAATTGGTCACTTCTCTCACTAAGTTGTGTCAAAGTGCAGACCACTTGTCTAGATGAAGGAAGCTTGAGACTTGACATTATACAGTTTAAGAGTGAATCACATTTTCATAGTAAGATCTGACTGGAAAAAAAGACTAAAAAATGTTAAGCCAGAGCCCTCTGGGAATCTGGTGCCTTTAACAAGAACTGTCATTTTTTAAAATGTTACATCTATAGCATAGCCCGTATGTTTTCTATTGGTTTTTTTGTACAGTTGTAAATTCAAAATATTCTGTCTTTGGGTACGTATTTTCAGTGTAATACAGTATGTATAATAAAAATTTAGATTTTCTAAGGAAATGGACTGATACTCTCTTTAATAATCAAGTTGCTTATTGTGCTAACAGTTGAATTGGTGACAAATACCACTAGCCTGAGACCAAACAGCCAGATTGCATGTTAATGTGTATCCATTTTAGATTTATGTCACATTGCTTCTGTAGATGCACTTCAAAGTTGACATATGCTAGTTTTGCTGGTTAGGATAGTTGTGAGTAGGTGGTGTTACCAAAATAACCTGCTCTTGCTTTCTGGGCGGATTCACTGAAAGCTGATTAACCTTGGGTGATGTGTCTCTACAATGCATGGGTGTGTGTATACTGAAGCACTCGAGCCACAGCCTAGCCCTGATGGTACAAGGAAGGTATACCATGCACAGGTTCTGTGGATGGCCCACATGGTATGAAAGTGTGGAATAAATCCTATTTTTTTTTAACACCTTCTTTAGATGAGTTACAGCAGTGGTGGCTTCTCTTAATTTTAGAGTGCTGCGGAAGGTGGGTGTTTTTTGGTTTGGGGTTGGTGTTATTTTGTGGTAGGTTTTTTTTGTTGTGTTTTTTTTTTCCAGAAACTATTTTCATACTCAGAAATACTGAGCATAATTTCTATCTGGTTTATCGTGTGATAAACATGAAAGCTTATCTTACAATGTTGAGTTATATGGATGTGTATGGCTGGCTTCATTCTAATTTTCTTATGTACGGCTGTGTGACGTGGCTCTGTTACACTTGCCTGTGCTGGTGCGGTGCCAGACATAGTCTGAGTTTTTTCTTTTCTGTGTCTGATCGACCTTATCAAATAGCCGGGAAGGGAATTCTGTTCCAGGTCAACTGCTCTGGTAGAATGCTTGGGACAAAGCTTTGAGAATAGGTTGAGATGCACATTTTGTTCGTTATTTCGTAGGGCATTTGCTCTGTCAAGGAGACTTCCTGGTGCCCAAACGAGTGACTCACTGATACATGAATAGGTATGTGCCAGTTTGCCTGTCTTCTGAGAATGGCCTGTGGAGAATCAGACCCATCTATTTTTAGCGATATCTGTATCACTGGACATTTTGGACAGGCTTAGCTGGTACAAGCATGTAGGTTTTTTTAATGTTTAGGATGCTGCTCTAATACTAACTCTCGTGACTGGTGATTGACCAAACATTGACCTCTTTAAGACCCGGACAAAGTAGCATCAGATACTGTCCTAAAGCTGTCCTGTATTCCTAATGCCTATAGACAGAACCTAAAACATCTCAGACATCACTCTTCTCCCTTCTCCTGTGCATGCAGGTGTGCACGTACAGGTTCTCCTGAGAGCAGGAAAGGAAAAATAAGGCAAGAACAAAAAAGTGATGGTTCTAAAGTAGATGAGGTAATGTTGTTTTCAGAACCTGCTGTGTTTCAAGACACTTGCATGGTACCAGACCTTCTCCTGAGGAACTTGGGGAGAGTCCTTCATCTGGCTCTCCAAAAATGTTTCCTGGTATTAAAATATACTTACTCCTTCCTGGTAGAAATTTCATGAACAACGGAAAACAATCCATTTCTCTTAAGAGTGGTTGATTCAAACCCTCAATAGCGTGTAAGTTTGGTTCTAGTGTCTGATCCATCATTTGGTGTCATTAAAGTCCATAGTCTCTCTTCTTTCTCTTCTTCATCTTTCAATAAAAATTATTGCCTGTTTCTTCATGTAGAAGAGTTGGAGACACAAGCTCTCATGACTGATCTTGCTTGTGCTAAAACTTTGTGGTCATACTCTGCATTGATCCAGAGCTGTTGGCTAGATGGTACCCAAGTTGTACCTAAATGGAAGATCAACCTTGTTTCCTCCTTCCCTCCCCCAAATGCTACAGACACTGACAGCAGAAGCAACACTACCTGCACTGGATTTTAAATATTTCTCTTCTTTTGGGTAGAACATAGCTCTTTTGGAAAACATTTGTCTCTTTTCTGCAAAGAGCTTGGTGATGTCCGTTAAAAGCTGTCCCAGTGAGTTATAAATAGATTCTATTTTCTGTGTCTCCTATGATAACAGTGCCTGTGCAAATTCCCCCCCCTCCCCGAAGTATTTTGGTTTACTTTCTTACAGACCACCAGCTACCCTTTCAGCATTCCTAAAGTTTGAGGCCAGGAGAGTTAATAGTTGGAGTTGTAGACATGCTAGGTGGTCCATCGTACCTGAGCTGTCCAGGTAAGAAGCATTGCCAGAACAGTTCTGCATGGTTTTTTTTTTTGATGGCTGAAAGCTGCCCACAGAATAAATGTGTGTATATATGAGCAATGACTTGAAGGAAAACGCAAGGCACCTTACCTTGAGATTCTTTGAGCTATGTGTTGACAAACGCATCTCCCCTTCTCCGGAGTCCTTTGTTCTGGATTATGGTTTGAATCCAGTAGAGCAGGAGCACTGTAGGAAGGCCCTATCCTTTTATACATGCTGGTTTTTCATGAAGAAGGCAGGTTGTGGGCATGCCCTGGGAGTTGCTGCTCAGAAACCCAGCATCTTCAGTTTGGATGTTCAGGGCTTTAAATCCCCACAGGACCTACAAGAATATGGGCAATGTGTTAGAGAGGCTAACCAAAGCTGATGAGGTTGCTGATGAGTGACCTTCCTGACTTGGTAATGCTCTTAGTGTCTCAGCTGTGTCTGATACTAGAGACTTGTGTTTCAGATAACCACACTTACTCCCTTTTACCTTTATTTCATTAAATCATGCTTTTCTTCTGTGTATTCTGCTCTAAGGCAGCTGACCAATTTGTATCATTTTTCTTTTTTGCCTAGAGCATTAGGTAGGTTTGACCTGCATCCTTAACACTGACTACACCCCAAGACACGGGTCCATTTTGGAGTTCTTCACATTTTTAAGACCCTCTTTTTAACTGATGGGGACTAATTAAGAATTAAATGTTCAGTACTGCTTGGGAGAAAACTTCTGGACTCAGTTCACATATTATCATGCCTTTGATTGGATAAACCATCAGATCTCTCATGCAGTACCACACCTTTCCTTTGGCTATCTCTACTTTTTTAATTATTATTCCTTCTAAATCCAAGCCTAGAAGAAACACATTTTTAAGAGAGTTTTGAGTTACTTGTTTCAAAGTGACTGTAATAACTCTCTTTATTACTTAAATTCCTTCCCCTTTTGTGGGTTTTGTTATTCCATCTACACAACACTGATGATGGAGGTTTCTGCCAGTGCAGTTTGAGAAGAGCAACACTGCATTTTTGGTTAGGAGGGTTTTAGTCTTGACTCCAAAGCATAGTGATGTGTCCTCGCTCCCCAAAGCTGTGGTGCCATCGTGTGGCCGTTTGGTCAGGCACGGGTTTTAATGTCTGTTCAGAGCACAAAAATGTGTGCATTCCTGGCTTTGGCTTGCTTTTTTTTTTTCTTAGCTGTGTAGAAGTGTCTTGGCCCTCCTCTTGGGCACAAAGCTGGTTTCAGTATGGTTCATGAGCAGCACGCTATGGCAGAACTTCTCTCCTTACCTGAAATAAAGGAAACTCCTGGTGGCTTCCTTCCTACTCAGTTCAAGATCCTACCCTGAACTGTTGAGGAGTCTGGTCATAATTCTGTAGCAAAAGTCCTCCTGACTGGGAGGCCCATCTACTGCATATGCTCATTATGGTTTTGCAGGAAAGCTACTGAAGAGCCTTCAGAGGATAAGCTGAATTTACGTTGCTGACTTGCAGACTGTTAACTGGTTGTTGACCTGTGTTCCTGAGCTCTGAGCTCCTGTGTTTTATGAGAATCAGTTTATATACCAGGGACTTGGAAGAACCTTGCATCTGAAAGAGGGTTCTGGGTTCCCAATTGCTTCCCAACCCAGCCCATGGCGTAGTGCCTCCCATGGATGTCAAGAATGCTTCAGCACTTTTTCATCTGTGAAGAAGGAAGTGGTACCTGCTGGCTGGTATCTCCTCGATACGCAGCCAGGTTGTGGTATGACATGCAAGCTGCGTTGCTTGAAGAGAAGTTGTTTTCCAAGAAAAGTCCCAGTCACAAGCCAACTTGCAGTTTGAGTATCTTGCTCTTTCCCAGGCAATAGATGCAGCCTAGCTGCAGCCCAGCCCCCCAGGTGGTAGCTCAGCAATAGGGTGCAAATCAGGAACATGCTGCCAAAGGACTGTAGTCTTGTCGAATAGCTGGATGTAGTACACCAAGGACCATCGCTTCCCCCAGCATAGTGGGGAAAAAGATAGTTTTGCAGTAACTTGCTTAGCTTGGAGCATGACAGTCGTTTGGCACTGGAACAAGTTTCTGATAAGCCTAGGACCCCAGCAGTGGCAGTGGAGTGGTGGGTAATTATGGGAAGAGCCTAAGGGTACAAGAATAAAGGGATCTTTCAGCTCTCCCTATCTGCTGGCAGTTAATAGGGACTTTTTGACCTTAGAGGCTCACCTAGTGACTGTTACCATTTTCAGGCCGACGTCCATCCAACTCTAAGCTACGGCATGCCTCTCCTTTTCATCATCCTCACTGTAGGTGGGACCTCACCTGGAGATTTTCACCCCCACAGCACTTACTGTCACATCCCAATTAACCAAAAGCTGGGGTGGTGGAAGCTCATGCTTGACATTGCGAAGAGGGCTGGCGTTTGAGAGATTCTTCCTGCTCAGTGTTTCTTATTAAATAAGTAGCTCTTCCTGTAAACAGACGGGTCACTTGGATATCTAACACGCAGGTGACTTGAAGCCAATTGATGCATGGTCCTGGGCTGGCCCTCAGGTTCATAATCCTGGGTAGCTCAGAAATCCAAGTCTGCCCTCAGCAGATGAAATCTCTAATAGCACTTCCTTTACTTGCCCAGCTTGCATGGAGGTGTGGTTCCAGGCAGCCTTGAACAGCAGCTGTCCCCTCCAGGCTAGGCGACATATGAGAGTCGACACAAAGTGCTGGCGTGTTTGAGCAGGATGCCATGTTCTTGGGAGAAATGTCACCACTGCTGCCTCTGCCCTGTTAGGAGCCAGCCAAGGTTTGAGAGCCCCCAGGGTCTGGTTTATTTGGGGTTTATTACGAGGTTCACCACCCATGGAAAAGCAACCAAACTGACAAGAAGAGTGCCCTGTGCCAGCCTAGGACATTGCTTTTGATCAGCCATGACACTGTTTTTTATTCTCTGTGAACTAACTAGCAAAAGCATTTAATCTCAACAAAGACGAGCCAGGGCAGGTCAGGAGTTTATAAATTAACCTATTTGTACTTCTCTGCCCTGAAATGGCAACAGACTTTTCCTGTCAGAAGAGTATTTCCAACTTGCCCAGTTGCTAAAGTAATAGAGAGGAAAGCAGCCTGCCTCACCTCCCAGCTGGGCTCTGGTAGCTCATCCAAGAAGGGGGCTTTGAGGGCAGGGGAAGGGGTTTAAGATGCAGTTTCCCTTTCTCTTCCATGTGTTAGACTGAAACTTGCAAGTGAAAGTACTGTCGCAGTGGTGAGCGTCAACCTCCAGTTCTTAAGTGCTTTTCCAGTGTGTGTGTATGTACATGCGTGTTGTAGCTGCTCAGGAAATGTGTGACTTGCTCCTGGGGCTCGGGGGGGTGTAGGGAAGGCTCTCCACAACCGGGGGGGGCAGTTCATGGTATGGAGGGGACTGATTTGCCATCAGCTTCTCTAACAGAATAAATCTCACTGGGTAGTTGCTGGCAGTGTTTTATCTGTGCAGAGGGCTGCTTCATCCTGCAATGATGCTTATGCAGAAGTTGTCCACCACCGCAGATCCTCAGCCCACTGGCTGGGCTGCCGAACGAACAGCCCCACACAGGTCTGGGTGGAGCAGGTTGTTGCGTTATTTACACAGACTGAGATCAAACATCCTGTGCAGAGACTTGTAAAACCTATGAAGCCAAGGTGAGAAATGTCATGTTGAGAGCTTGCCCCCCTGCAGGGAAAGGGCAGACCTCCATTGCTGCCTTGCCCTAAGCGGTTGGGCAGCATCTGCGAGGGGCTGCCAGCGCTGAGTGCTGGGCCTGTGTCCTTAAGCCTGATATTTTGGTAACCAATTCAGATTAAGGTTATATTTAACAGTGGGAAGCCAGCTGGCCACTGATTGACCTATACCCACCCAAAGTGGTGATACTGGAGTTGAAGAGTCTGCCCTGTCTCCCTGCAGCTACCATGAGGTGTTAGCATCAACAGACTGTTGCTGCTGGAGACAGGAGGACAAGAGAGTGTCCCCGGCAGAGCTGTGGGTACCAGCGAAGGTCCTTGGGCAGTGACTGGTAGGTGCTTGCATCTCCTGTAGTAGGGGCTGTGCCTCTCTGTGCAGCTCGTGCAGGAAGTGCTGCTGGGCTGCGCAGGCAGGGATTGCGTGAGAAACTTCCCTTGCGCAACCTCTCGGCCCATGCGGTGGCTGCGCAATGTCGGGGAGCAACCACACAACGTGGGGGAGCAACCATGCGTGCAGCACGGTGCTGCCAGGGCGCTACGTGTGATACCAAACTGACCCTACCTGGGCCACTGTGAGGAAAGCTTGAGGGCTTGGGTTAGAGCACGCTAACTGTTGGCTCACCATGTCGAACCCTGTGGAGGATCTTGGAACATAAGACATGGGCAGCGCATGGCAGCGCCTGCTCTGCTCACTGAACATGTGGCTGGGGGGCTCTGCATGTGGAACATCCACAATCCTACGTGAGTAGCCAGCTGTTCCCTGAATTTGGGGGAGATGTGACACACGTGAGATGTGGCATTCAGCTGTATGCAAAAGGAAATCCTCTATCACAGTGGGTGCTGATTACTAACCAATGGGGGTAGAAGGAAATGAGGGGGGTCTTTCAAAGCAGGGCTGCAAAGAGAGGACAATCTGTGTCCTTGGGCAGCATGGGCACAGGCAGGAGGACCCAGCCTCAGGGCGTGAACAGCAAGCAGGACGGCCACCAGATAATGTGGAAAATGGGATGGGGCCTCGCTAAACTTAATGCATTTACCTCAAAATCATCATCATCAGGATCGTTGAGTTTGATCCTGATCACAACAACTCGGATGCATCAAGTTTGACACCTTGGGGGCAACGAGAGGGGAGTTAAATGCTGATTGGGAAAGCTCTGCACTCACCAGAGGGTTACAGCATGGTTGGTCTCAGTTAAAATGGGAGCTGCTTTGAACTGTGGACTCTTCTGGGCTTGTTTTTCTTCTTGCAGGAAATCCGGGGTGTCTAAAAAATGAAATCCTTTCACTTGATGAGGTCACGGGGGGCTGGCCAGCAGCCAGGCACAGGGCTCCTGCGCGGCTCTGCCCGTTCCTCTCTACGAGCCCATCGCTTCCTCCGGGACGCTTCTCTTGCATGTATTTCTGCACGCCCGAGAAGAGGCTTAGATTTGCTCTTCTGCTCGGTATTTAGTTTGTACTACGTTTTAAGAAGGCCAGTAACATCTTATAGGCCTGTTGCAGTCTCCGAATATAAACCCCCCCTTTGTTGGGGGGAGGTTGACTTGACTGAGCCGCATGATCAGAGTCAGGTGATGATATTGGGCACAAAACCGGAGGAGTTGGGTGTAGGAGATTAGCTGCTGCTCTCGCCTTTTGACAAGCTGTGTTACCCCTCAGGGAAAAATGAGTGCCTGGCCCTCTCCTCTGCTTTGGAGCTTAACCACGGCGTGTTTAACAGGTAAGTCCTCCTGAAGCGGCGTTTCTCTTCGCTGGCTGAGCACGGAGGTGGGTAAAGCCGTAACGGGCTTGTGAAAGGGCTGGGCTTCACCGTCTCCGGGTGCTGCAGAAGGGCAGGGCAAGGCAGGGGGAAGGCAGGAAAGGAAGTAAGTGTTGAAAGATAGGCAGTGTTGAAAGCGGGCTGAATATGGTAAATATAAAAACTTGCTTTTACAAGAAGAAAAAAAAAAAGGAAAAATAGAGCCTTATTACTCTGCATATTGAGGGTTTGCAGTGGCCTCTTCATAGCTTTATCTTAAACCCCAAGGAACAGGATGCCCCAGTATGTTCACTTTCTCGGGGTGTTTTGGTAACTGGGTCTTTATAAGAGAAAAAACATATATTAAAATGCCGAAATATTTTTATAATTGTGGCTCTATCTGCTCTTCTCCTTGTTCTTTTCATCCTTTTTTACTGCTTACCTATAAAAAAAAAATCCGCATTCTTAATAGTTAATATTTTTGCTATGTGGAATCTGCAAAACTAGTTGCGCTTCAGATCATCTACCTTCCAGGGCAAGTCTGGCCACGTGCAACTGGAAGCTGCTTGGGGTGAGGTGCTGCCCTGCTCCCTTCTCGCTGCAGTCCACCTGCATCTGGGGGGTCGGAGGCTGCCAGGGGCCGCCTCCCTTTTTGGAGCATGAACCCATCAGCCCTATTAGACCAATTTGCGTTTTAGAGAGTTCCTTGGCAAGGGGCAAAACAGCTGAGAGCAATTACCAATTACCTGGCGAGCCTCATCTTAGCTGCGTGCATCCACGTAGGAGCTGTAGTCTGGCACTCTCCTGAAATTAAACAGTTTGGGGAAGCTCTCTGTTTCAGGAGCCGATTATTCACCTGCTGATTCAGGAGCCAATTATTCACCTGTTTAATTCACCAAAGACGATGATTATCTTCACCTAGATCTGTAACTGTTGACTTGGTTGTGTTTTGTTTGGCTCGAAGGATTAGTTTTTCAGAACGGCAGCCTGTAGGGTTGTGCAAGACGGAGGGAAGAAAAAATTAGGGAATGTCCATCCTATTTCTGCATTTTGTGCGTTCCCGGCCAGTGTCCGTGCGCCTCGCGAGTCGGCAGGGCTGCCTGCCTTGTAAGTCAGGAAGGGTTAGCTCTGTAGTTACGAGTTCAGTAACCTTCCCTGACATCCTCAAGGCTCTTGGAGTGAAACATCGCGCCAAGGCAATGCACAAAATGACCCATCCTTGAAGCGTCCCTGGAGATACTTTTGTTGATTCACAGTGCCCCTGGGGAAAAAAAAAGTCTCTAGGAAGCAAAATCACTGCTCCCTGGCATAGACAGTGTAAGTGCAGGAGAGAAAATGGTCTGATGAAGCTAAGGTTGTTTGACTATTGTTTTTTCACACCTGGGATGCTTTAACTGTAAAACAAAACATCATCCATTTTTACTAGATGTTCAAAACTATTTTTTCCGGCCTGCCTACTTTTTTTCTCCAGAGGTTGTTTAAATGAATTTATGAAGTACTGGCTACTGAAGGCTATGGATGGCTACTGAGGTTTTGCAAGCAACTCTTTAATGACTGTTTTAGTAACGTGTATAATATTTTCCATTAACAAAGTCCATCTTAACAGTACCACCGTTTAACACCAGAACCAACCAACCAACCAATGAAAGCTTACAAAGAGGCGATACTCAACTAAAAAGAATAGTGTTTAAAAGAAAAAAAAACAACAACAAAAGTCATCCAACTGTGTGCAGTCCAAGGTGTTTAAATCCCCTGCAGTGTCTCTGGCTGGCAGAGCTGAGCAAATGTTGGGGACCGGCTGCTCTGTGGGAGATCAGACTTCCGAGAGCTTTTCCCAGGAGAACTTGACGGTGCCCTTGACTTACTGCTAGTGTTTACTTTGAGATCAGCTTAATAAAACTCAGGACAGACTCGGCTCACTGCCAGACGCGAGGAAAGAGAAGCAGACTGGCTGCAGCCCTTAAGGCAGGTGAGTCAGGCGAGGGGAATTGTGCATCTCGGTCCTGGGTGGTGGCACGGCCAAGGCAGCCGTGTCCTCTGTGGGTACTGCGGAGCTGCTCTCCCTGCTCAGGGACCAATGCTGGCGTCTCCAGGTCACTTGGATTTGGGCCTGGGGCAAACAAATATGCCACAAAACGATCACTGTTAAATTCAGCGTCTCTGTTTTGGGGGCTACAGCAAGGAAATGTGGGCAGTGGCCCAGACGGCTGGGTGCTCATCTGCTGCTTTACTCCATCGTTACAGAAAGATGGGTTTTTCGCGCTCGGTGGAGTACAAAGCAGGCAGTATGCAATAGGAGGGAGCACTCCCAACAAGCTCTCTCCATGTGATCGCAACTTTCTAAGGACTCTTATTCAGTGTCTTGATCTTGCTGTAGAAATTTAACTGGAGTTACTAGTCAGCTTGGTCTACATGTTGTTGTTCATACCATGGCGGTGCTAAGCGCTGGTACCCATGGTGCCTGGCCTCGCGTGGTGTAGCCCAAATTGAGAGAGAAATCAAAGGCTCGGGAAAAAGCCTGCAGGGACCCATGGGTCTGCACCCACCTGGTGCCTGTGCTGTCACCACTCAAAGCTGTGGCCCCTCTGAGTCTCCAGCTTCTCATCCTGCTTGTGTCCTTCCTTGTCCACATCTTGCCGTCGGCTGTGCTCTTTGGACTCCTTGAAAGCCGTAATGGAATTTCTTAAAACAATCCTTTTATTTTCCCTGCCAATGGCCACTTGATTTCAGCAGGCCCTCTGGCTGTGGTGGCTTAGCAGATGCGTGCTGGCTGTGAGCGTGTAAACACCACGTTACCAGCCACAGTTGGATGCTGATGCTGTGTGAAGTTGGATGTGTTTAGAAGCTGCAGTTATTTTAGAGTAAACCCCTGCCCTGAGTTTCTGACCCAAGCTGAAGTGACATTTGCTGTGGCAGGAGCTGGCTATTTTGTTTTTGCTTTGCTTTGTTTGCTTAGTACCACACTGCTAAATTAAAAGCAATTTGCTGCTTTTCATGTTTAGTTTTATGGGTCTCTCCTCCGTTTGGAGACTGGAAGACATCCCCCGTGGTTGTGTGCCGAGAGATGGCTTTCACCAGCAGACAGCATTTCAGTCTGCTACGTATCACAGCAAAACAACTTGGACTGCAGTAATACCCCTTTTCTCTGAAGATTACAGCTGTCCCCGCTCTGACCAGGGGGATTTCAGAATCAAAGCAAGTCTTGGCCTGCGGGTTCCCTTCTGGTTACTGGACGTATCTCCAGAAGTGCTTTAAAAAAAAAAATCCCAAACCCATGACTTTTCTTTGCTGATCCCTTTAATGGAGATGGGATAAAACAGCCGGCTACTTGACAAGCATCTTAAATCAGATTGTCGTGGGATCTCAGGGTAAACTGTCTGGAGCTGCCACTAACTATAATCAAGTGTTTCAGGCAATTCTCACCTGTTTATCTAGGAGAGTCAGACCTCCTGGATATTGGCATCTACTGAGTTGTGGCCTCGTGGACCCTCTAATTTACTTCCTTGATAAGCCTCTCATGTGCCAGGGATGCTCAGATGCTGCCAATGCTGTTTGCCTCCTTGCTTCTGTATTGCTCTGTAGTGGACCGTAGCAGAAGGGAGTTTCTGAACATCGAGCAAGGATACATGGGTTAAGCAGCTGGTAAAGACCTAATGGGAAGCCTCCATTAAAGGGAGAACAATAATTTGGCCACTAATTATGTTTTTTCTTCTCTTAGGTATTGCTTTAAGCCAGACAACCACCACCCAGGTCCCCATTGCATCAACCCCAGTGCCTCCCAGTGCAGCCACCACCCAAGTCCCCATTGCATCAACCCCAGCGCCTCCCAGTGCAGCCACCACCCAGGTCCCCATTGCATCAACCCCAGCACCTCCCAGTGCAACCACTACTGTAGCCTCTGCACCCCCAACTGCCTCTGCAATGCTCTCGGCCGGGGTGGCATCAACCACTGCAAACCTTGTCACATCCACGGCAGCGCCGTCTGCAGCACAAAAAGCCCTTCTCAGCCTCTGCCTGCCACCACAGATGTGACCGTCCTCACCTCTGGCAGCATGGCCACCTCTCAAGCATCTACAGGACCGATGGCTGCATCCACCAGCACCCTGGTGTCCCCTCCAGGCATGACCACGTCTCCTGGGGTCCCATCAGCAGCTTTGTTAGTCACTGCCACCAAGCCCTCAAACTGCAGCAGGGTGAACGTGACAGCCTGTGCCCGCTGCTCCCCCGGGACATTTCCCAGCGAAGGTAAGAGCCCATGCTCACCCTGGCTCTCGTGTTAGGTGGAAAAGTGACTTTTCAAGGGAGGTGAAACCAGCACACGTTCTCATGTTGGAGGCTTGGACAGGCAGCAGGAGTGGGAGTTAATTCGTTGCACCTTTCTGAAATTAAAAATTTAGCCTTTGCTGGCCTCGTGCTCTTCATTGGTCTTCCTGAAGCTTCCCCAGTAGGATGAAGAAGCAGTAGGTTATGGCTGCAAAGTGTAACATAAGTGCAACCTGATTTATTGGCAGAAAGATGATGTTTTGAGGTACAGTGCCAAGTATAAGGACAGCTTCTAACTATCTGTCTTGAATGTTTGAAAGAGAATCTCTTCTATGAAAAAGCCTTTACACTTGGGCTTAAGAAACCACCCTGTCAACCTCTGTTGTGGTCAGGAGTGCATAATACTACCTTTTTGAGAAGTTATTTATGTTGCAATGCGGTTGCATTTTGTTTTTTTAGACACCACCGCCCCACCCTGAAAAAAATCGCAAATAAAAAAATCCCTAAAATACAAGCCATGTACTTTTTGCTTACTTCCCCCACTGCAGGGCACTGTTAAAGAGAGGAATAAGCAGCTCTGCTTTAGGGTAAATCTGCAGAGGACAGGAGGTAATTCCTACCACCCTGATGTGCAGGATGTTCATCCATGGGATCTTCTCCTCTTACCTGAGCTTGGTTGCTGCAGCACCAAGGACTGGTTCCTGCAAGCAGTGGGATGGCAGCTCTGATGTGTGCCACTACAGCAAATCCCACACGAGTAGCTCAGATTTGTTTTGTGGAGCAGAGAGGACTTGTGTCTGGTGGGAACGCCATGGTACCTGTGCTCAAAGAAAAGCTGTTGCTGCTTAAGGTGGATTCTCTGCTCTGGGGTTTTACTCTTCAGTTGTGCTTCCCACAAGCCTAAATTATCAGAAAACCAAAGGAGTATTTTTGGGGGTGGTTTTTGTTTGTTTATGTGTTGGTGGGGAAACAAGGAAAACCCTCCTGGCTGCTCAAATTAAAAGAGGAAAAAGCAGTCATCTTAATTACCGGAAGCACATGTTGATAGACTTGAGACCTTAGATCATCTTATGGCTGTTCTTCAGCTTGCGAACGATGCACAGCAGCATCGTTAGCATTAATACTACAGTTTTATACCCCCTAGGACTGTCTTGCTGGAGGGGTTGCATCCCAGCACTTCTCCATTCATTGCAGTGACCTGTCCTGACAAGCAAAGCGGTTTAAGTCAAGTCTCCCAGTCCTGATCCTGACCTTTTTTGTTCCCATTTAGGCACCTTGAGCTGCTTGTGCTGTGTGGGGGGCTCGTGCACGGACCCCGGTGCCTGCACCTCCTGCCCGCTGGGCCACTACCAGCCCGAAAGTGGGCAACTGTCGTGTCTGCCTTGTCCGCAGGGACATTACGCCAAGTAAGTGGCTGAGCCCCTGGGCATGGAGTGGTGGATGCTCTCCCTCAAAATACTTCCCAGCTGGCAAAATCTCCTCCTTTGGGCTACGGGAAAAGTGCTGCCAGAGTGGTTTCTCAGTGGGAAGCACAGGGTTTTGCATCCCCCAGAGAAAGAGGAGGTCAGGGCTTGCTGTCCCAGCACCCACCCACGCACCCACGGTGCAGAACACTCAGCGGCAGCAGCGAGAGGCCGTGTGCTGCCCAGCTTCTTGCAGGGCTCTGGGGCAAACTGTGTCAGGGAGCTCATTCACTGCAAAGCCAAAACAGCTACGTGCCTGTTGAACTAACCCACAAACAGTCCAAACCGTGGAGAAAGCCCCAGGCTGCCTTTGGGCTGTGCTTCAAACAAGCTCCCGGGGGGCAGGTGGAGGTGTGAAGGGCTGCGCCTCTTCAGCGCTGCCAAACTCTTCTCACGAGGAAAGCCCGGTGCGGGGCAGGTTGTGCCCAGGGCTTCCCAGCAGCCGGCTCCAGCCCTCTGCAGGCTGCCCTTTTCTTTTTCCGTGGTCTTTGTATGTATGAGGAGAAAATACTTTTTTTGTGACGGAGGGACACGTGGGAGTGAAGTGTGGGTTCATCTCCTCAGCTTTCCTTTGGGATACATCTGGCCAACTGGCTTCATCTCTGTCCTTTGCCCAATTGCTTTCTCAATCTCAATTTTGTCACCTCAAGGGATCTCATTACATTTAAGTCACTGGCAACTAAAGCAACATCCTTAGCTGATACAGTGTGGAAAAGCTAACAAGCCATCCCAGCCTTGCAATTTCACCGGGCTGCCTCGTCCCGGGGACGCTGTGCAAGTGTCCTCCGGCTGCGGGGACACACGCACGTGCTGCTCACGCTGTTTCCCATCGTGTTTTCCCTTGGTGTATCCGATGTCTTCTGCAAGCAACCGGTGGGTTTTGTCCCTCGGGTGGCTGCAAGGACAGGCGGGGTGGCGAGAGCTTCCCGGGACCGCGTCCCCTGCAGAGCAGCTCCCTTCGGGTCAGCCCTGGGGAGAGGGAACAAAACCCGGCCATGAGGAAGGGCGACCTGACCATGCAGTTTGTTTGCAGCCCCCAGCTCGCCCCTCCGTGCTCCCCCCTTGCTCTTTGTGCTGTGAGGACCTGCCTTACCTGATTTCCCCCCCCCCAAGTGCTTTAAAAAACCAGTCGGGATCGGTCCCCAGGGCACTGCACAACCGCTCCTGTTGGGATGTCGGAGAGGGCAACGCAGAGCCGGGGACCAGAAAGGAAGGGTCAGCAAACAGCGGCGGGGTTTACGCGTGCAGGAGGCGGGGACCAGAAGAAGGGGGATGCGGGGGAGCGGAGGGGAGGGGGTCCGGCGGGCGCAGCGTGTGCATGGCCATCTCCATGGCAGCTGCCCGGGCCTCAGGGCTCCGATGGGATCATTTAACATTTTTGTGGTATTTGGAGAATCCAGGCTCCCCTGAGCTTTGAGCAGCTTGGCGGGCGCAGGCCCTGTATTGGTTTGTTTTAAGCGAAGCATTTGCTATGTTTCCAATTGATCTTTATTTTTTTTCCACAAATCTCGCTCAGCCCTGGGGTTTCTGAAGGAATTGAAGAGCGTATCCCTGTTTTCCTCCAAAGCATCCCTCAGTATGTTAACAAATTCTTACACCCACATGCTTGTTGTTGGGGATTTGGCTCTGTTGGCGATGAATGCAATAGCTTTCCTCTTTCTCTGCCTTTCCCTCTTTTCCTCCCCCTCCTCCCGGAGGTCTAACATATTACATCCCCTTTCCCACAGTCCCTGTTATTTAAGGTCAGGACTCTCGCACATCAGTGCCTGTGGTTTAGCTCCTTTTTTCGACTCCTGAGTGACCTGACTTTCAACAATGGAGCAGCTCCTTTTTAAAATGGCTGAGGGATGCTGAACACCAAGCACCTTTCCAATTCAATTCAATTTCCAAGCGTGGATTTAAAAGCCTGACTTTAAACCAAGGTTTTTAAGCCTGGCTGCAACATATTTTTCAAGGCGTAGAATTCAAACTCAGAAACCCATCCCTTTCCATATAGCCCACAGGGCATCTCTAATGTTAGTAATACAGAAAACTTCATTTTTTCAGTGGACCTTTAACATTCAGGCGAGTTCAAATTGCTGGTTTTCTGCCTGAATTCCTTCATTATAATTACCCTATTTCTAGACTTGTTAGTAAAACAAAGGGTTGTGCTCTGCTCTCTCCCCTTAAAGTGGATAGAGTCTCGGGTGACCTGAAATAGCACTCACCTCTGCTCCCTTCTCTCCTAGCTTCACAAGGAGCACTGCATGTCTTCCCTGCCCGCCCGGCCATTACGCTAATGAGTCTGGGGCTGCAGCCTGCAGAGCATGTGAGAAAGGTAGGCTTTGATTTGTATTCAACCCAAATGCATTTTCATCAGGCTATGTGATGCTTTTTCCCATGGCCAGATGCAATTGCCAGGTAACTTAAAAGCACCAGAGAGTAAACAGGTTATTTTGTTCAGCCTAAAAATAGAATAGCAGATCTCTTCCCGTTCTGTTATTGACATTTTTATTAAAATGAAAAGAACAGATCTCAAAGTCATGCTTCTGTTCGCAACAAACTGATAGTACACTGCAATGAAAGTCTTTTCCAGAAAGTCAGGAAAGAAGGTTTATGAAATTCAGTTATAGCACAAGGTGGAGGAGGGTGTCAGGAAAATAAAGTATTCCCCTATTTTTAATGGCAAAAATGAGTCTAAACCATCTTTGTTTTCACTTAGGCAATCTTCTGCAGTCTGAATATTAAGTGTAATACCCTCCTTATTCCCCAGACATTAAAAACTGGGTTTTCAGCGAGCTACTTTGCACCTGGCTAATGCAATATGAGCCTGGTACAATGTGTTCGCAGACAGTGTAACAACATGTTCAAAACAGACTAGCATTTACTTATGCAAAAACCTAATTAACACATGCAATGCAGCAGCTATCTGTACACAAATTAAGTGCTCCTCATACATGCACAACTGTTCTTTTGAAAATGCGCCCACCGAAGTGTTTGGCTGGTACCTAAATCTTGGCTATCACTTGCTAAGTTTGGGAGGAAGAAAGTCTA
Source organism: Fulmarus glacialis (assembly GCF_000690835.1). NCBI lineage: Eukaryota > Metazoa > Chordata > Aves > Procellariiformes > Procellariidae > Fulmarus > Fulmarus glacialis. The sequence continues at coordinate 41,349 of NW_009230285.1, forward strand.
ACTGGTGACAGCGCTGCGGGTATGTCACTCCCTTTAGTCAGCAGATTTGAACACTGTGTTAGACCGCAGAGGAGTCCATGGGGGTGGCCCCTAAATCATGCAACTATAAATTTTAAAAGTTCCTTTTTGCTTGCAGGGAGAGGGAGGTTGTTTTGTTTTCATCCTGCTCTGCCGCAACATATGCTGCTTGTTGCAAATCTGGGTGGGTTTGAAGGGCGTAAGGCAGATCTTACCCACACCACTTCCAGCTCCTCTCCGAACACAGGCACCTTAATTCTGCCCCATGTGGACCCATGGCAGTGACCAGTGCCGTGCATCATCAGGCACCTTTCCAAAACCACCTGAACTCCCAAGTCTTGTTCTTCTGCCTTTAGAGGTTCCCGCTGGCGTGGCAGGGACTCACAGGCCGGGTCCTGCCTGCCCCCCTGCCCGCGCCGTGGGCGTTTCAGGGCATTTCACTCCTTGTTGTGCTTTGGGGAAGGGTCTGTATGTGCTCTCCTGCCTTTCGTGGTCCTGGTGGTGCAGGGAGGGAGAGCGAACAGCAGATTGCTGTGCTGAGCGGAGCCATCCTGGTTGGTGGGTCTTGGGTCCTTCCCTTTGGGGGGAAGGAGATGCATACCAGACTTCTGGGGTGGGGGAACTCCTGGAGGGGCTGGGGTGACTGACGGGCTTTCCCCTGGTCAGAGATCCGCTCCAGCTGAATAACCCAGGCGTCGGCACTGGGATCACCTATTTCAGCTTCATTCCAGTTCAACCTGTCACACTGGGAAGGCTGACGGGTCTCTGTCTCCCTGGCGGGGTTTCGGATGTGAGAGTGACACCAGGGAAATGTGCCTGAGACCCCACGCTTCCCTCAGCATTGCTCTTTCAGGACTTTTGACAAACAGAAACCCAAACATCCTGAATTAGCCCATGAAATGCCACCTGAAGCGTGTTGTGGGGAGTTCATTTGGCTGCTTGTAAAATGGAGCTGAGCAAATATACGATGCCGTGGGGCAGTGACGGTGGAGGAAAGATCCTGAAGCCTTACTCTTCTCTTTTTCAGGCTATTTTAGCTCCAAGCAAAATGCAGCTTTTTGTCTGCCTTGCCTGCCTGGATCATTTTGCAAGTAAGAAGTCTACTTGTGACGCTGGCTGTCAGGCGGACAGGGAGGGGGGGTTTTCTTTTAGCCACTGAGCTGGAAGATCCAATGTAGTGGGCAAAGGCACGTCCCCTGCCATTTCAGTTGTAGGGACATTGGTGCTGAGCCTGGTGAGAGAGGAGGGATGGTACGATGGAGGGGAGGATCCTGGCTGGATGTGGAGGTATCCTGGGATGAGGTGGTAGAGCATCAGCTTGCAGCCCACCTCTGCCGTCCCCTCTTGCCGACATCACCGCGTTGCATGGATAAACAACTGATAAACAAACAGATGCTGGCACAGGGATCGAGCTGAGCGTTGCTCTGGGTTTTGTAGATTTAAGCTGAGCTCATGGTTGGCTTATCCTGAGTTGAGATGTGCAGAAGGCAGTAGCTAAACTACCCCGGCTGCGCTGTCACCTTCGGGGTGGGAGAGGGGACCTGGGAGCGGTGCTGGTGGGGTACCTCGTGGTGGGCTCCACACCCCACCGTAGGGGAGGTTGCAGAGTTTATATTCAAAGCAGGTGAATCGGCATGTGAACACGTGCCTTCCTTCTGACCGCGCCTGTCCATGTTACGCAGCAGATCTCTGTGGAAATTTGATTAAATTGCCACAAGACCAGATGCAGGGCTTACCCGGCTGTATCTCCGGTCTCTCTCCCAACTCCCTTCAGTACCCCTTGACCAGTTCTGGCCAAGTTTGCTAAGGAATAGTGACTTCTGGGATAGCGAGTTCCTACAAGTTTCATGCAAGTAAACAACCAAAGAGAGGACAGAAATGCCATCCCATACCCAGCCCTAATTAGACATGGGAGAAACCATGCTGGAGAGAGACACTGTGAATGCCCACAAAATGGCAAAAGCTTAGTTCCTGGTAGACCCCGGAGACTTCAGTCTGTGCATACGTAAGAGAGCTGATTTGGTGGGCTGGGCTGGTCTTGGAAGTGCTTGTCCTGCAGCGTTGTCTGTCTCCTCTCCCCTCCCCAGCACCACCAGCTGCACGGCGTGTCTGCCTTGTCCCGGTGGGCAAGAGGCTCTTCAGGAGGCATCGGAGGAGTGCACGCCTTGCCCCCCAGGTAACTTCTGCAGCGGGAGGTGGGGGGGGCTGCTGCTGGGAATGCACAGCTTCAGCATCAGAAGGAATGATTTCTTCCCAAGACTCATCTCCCTTGCCCCAGCAGACCCTGGGGACAGGGGGATGCCCGAGGCTGGGAAGCAGCAGTGGTGAAGGGGACAGTCAATGAGGGGAGCCGAGGGAATGACTCTGCTCCTTGCATCGCTGTCTAAAATAACATCAAGCCGCAGCGGGTGAGTCAGCGGGAGGGCAGAGAGCTCCAGCCGCCCCGCAACCACCGATGGCGAGCCTCCCCTCTGGAGACAGCACCGGCGACTTCTTGTAGTCAAGCTGCGTTTTAAACGTGCAGAAAAGCATTTACCACTTTGAGACCTGGACTTCTGTGACCCATCATTCCCACAAAGCTTAGGAAACTGAGCCGTGCTTTAAACTTTGTTCAGCAAGTTTCAAACAGCTGGAAAAGGTGTTTGAGTCCATAATTAGAGAGGATGAAATACTGCTGACCTCCAGCTCCGACCTTCCCTCTGCTTTAAAGCCAGAGCTCACTATTAAACCCATCTCCCACCGTACTCCTACTCACACTTCATCTGTTTGCCAAGATCTAACCCCAGATATCCTTCAGTCCCGCTCTCCCTGTTTGTTCTCTTTCCTGCCCCTTTGCCACCGAGCGAGGACCAAAGTCCAGGCTCAGCTTTTGTTATGCACATGAAGTATTTAATGGTCTTTCTCCTTGTAGCTTTGAAAGCTGAATCATCCATATGCAATTGCAAAGGCCCCGGGGTCTAGTCCCAGATCTTAATTTTGTGCTTATTATTTGCTATTTTAGGTATGTTCAAAAGTCCCAGTGACAACAAATGCAAGCTCTGCAGGACAGGAGAATACCAGTTACAGCGGGGCAAGGAGAGCTGTGACCTGTGCCCAGAAAATCACTTCTGCCCTGTGAGTCTCCATCAGCTGGTTTGACAGCCTGGATTAACAAATACAGCTGTCCCGTGACAAGCTAAATACACTTCAATTAACACCATTTTTATCTGAGCCTATTTCCTTTTCTTAAACATAGACAGAGCCCTGATGGAGGGAGATGGTTAAAACAATGGCACCAGGAGTCTGGCTCTGTGCCACCCTTGGAGCTGCCTGGTCTCACTGGGCAGTCAGGGGAAAGTCAGAGGATGGTGTATCCATTAACGAGGGGGTTTGATGTATGGACATGCTGTACGATGACACCACCTGCTCTTCACCCTACTCTTGAGTAACACCACAGGGGCAGACAGGCTGAATTTAATGATGGCAGGTTCACTTCTTGGTAATTTTGCTTCTGTTTTTAAAACGCTGGAGTGTCAGCTCCCTTCACACTAGTTACCTCCCGCAGTCTTCCCCGTTTGCTGGTGCAAAGTTACCTCTTCTCTTGGGCAGAGTCCAGATGTGAACCCGATCAAGTGCCCTCCCGACGCCTTCTGCCCTGCGGGCAGTGCTGAGACGGCGTTCTGCATGGAGGTCTTTCTTTACAAGGCAGGGGACTCCTGCCAGCTGACTCCCCTGATGGTCATTCTCCTGGCCATCTTCTCAGCAGGTAAGTGTTGGTCTTCTCTGTCCTCTGGTAAAATCAGCCACCCCTCTGCAGCTGGGTGTCTTCATGTTATGCCAACAGTGTTCTCTGGATGGTGTATTTTATGTTTCTGGAAACCTGGATTTCTAATGAAGGTCTTTCTGGCAGCTTTCAGTGCAAATGATAATCCTTTCCCCATTTGTAAGTAGGGATATTGCTGTATGTGCTCTGAAGGAAGGCTAGCATAATGCTGTATGTTTGTTGTTTGTCCTTGGGAAGCAGGTATGTGTATGGACCCCAAAACAGGAATTTCTTCGCTACCCCGAAAGTAGGAAAAAGGACAATTTCCTTTTGGTATGAGACTTGAAGTTTCCTAAAAGCATTCCCCCTGCTGTAACTCTTGCCACAGCATCCAGCAGGATGGTGTTGGTTGTATCGATGCTGTAGTGCACCTTGTAACCAACAGAATGAAAGACAACCAGCACCTACTGGGTATGTGGAGCACCCCTCAGCCCAGATGCCACCTGCTATAATTAGCTCATTAGGGCAAGCCAGTGGGTAGATGAGCTTTTCCACCGGGAAGCTACACCATGAATACTCATTCCAATGCATTTGTAGTCTTAGCAAAGGGAAAAATAAGAGTTCTGTAGTTTTTAATCAACGTTTGGGGGAGGTTTAATCAGAGATAACAGTTATGATGCAAATGAGCAGCTGTTACTGCCAAAAGGGCAGAAGAGCAAGCTGGGAAGAGGGACTCGTCTCCTGTGCGCAGGCAGATGAACAGAAACCCCACTGTATGTGCCACTTATGCTGCCAGCTCTCTTGACACAAGATTTTAATCTCTAAGTCATAGAGATGACTAAGCCTTCAGAGAATAAGGAATTATAGTCTCATATCCATGGGTTTCTGTGTTTTAAGCACACTTATGTGCCTCCTGAAGACCCATTCTCCAGCCCAGCTCACTGTTGTTAAAAGAATCATAGAATCATAAAATCATAGAAT
>NW_009230286.1:0-30569 GCF_000690835.1 Fulmarus glacialis
AGGCTTCGCTCCGTCCGGCGGCCGTCGCGGTGCTTGGCTCTACGGGAAGGCTCCGGAGTTGCTGCTTCGCCCCGTTAAATTTAATGGGGAGGGAGGTTCAGGAGGTTCGTGTCGGCAGCCGGAACGAGCAGACTGAATTTAGCAAATTAGTTTAAGGGTACATTAATGTTGCTGGGTTGTATTGCCAAAGAGTAATTCTTCTGCTAATTAAACTCTGAAGACAGTCCTAGCAGGATGCGGACATCAATGTCTGAAAGGCTGAAGTCAGTTGATGAGAGGCTTTGAGAGATGAGAAACCCCAGATGCTCCTGAACACGCCTGAGTCTCGCTTGCTCTGCTCTGTTAGTCCCGCTGACAGCAGCGAAGCGGGGGCCTCTTGCAATTCACCGGGTGGTTTAGTCCCAACCCTGGTGTGGGAAACCGGGAGTCAAAGCTGGCTCTCAGGCACAGAGCTTCGTTTAGAAGGGCTGTGAAACTGCAGGTCTCAGTTGTGGGATGGTTGGATTGAGGTGAGAGCGTGGTCACCTCGACAGCAGGCAGTGTGTTGGAACGGACTTTAAAAGAAAGAGATAAAGGGGAAAATGAGGATCGAGTATAGCGTCAATTTATTCAATGTTCTCTTGAAGATGGGTCTTCCTACGTTCATCTGCCCTGGTACTGAGCAACACTGATATTGTCCCGTGCTCTGAGGTTGAACTTACAACTACAGTAGGTCTGACGTCTTGAATCAGCTCCATATTTAAAAAAAAACAAACTAGCAGAGCTGTAGAAGAGGGTACTTGGTAGAGAAACTTGGTGAGAAGTTGAAGGAAAACGGCAACAGGAAGTTTCAAACTGGAGGGAGTTACTCCACAGTGGTTTCTAAGGACCTACCATGGGGCAAATGCTGTATAGCCTCTGTGTGTTAATGTTACTAATGCAAAAAGTGCTAATGTTTCATGCAGAGTTGCTGACAGAAATAGAGATCAATTCTTAACATGAAGAGAAGGTGAGATGGCATTGTGAGGAACCAATTAAAAATTGTAATGAAGTTCAGCAATATGAAGTAAAAGGGTCTAACATTCTGTAATTTGTATCTCCTTCACTTTTGAGGAGAAGGTGCTGGGTGTATACTAGCTAACAGCTGGCTCATGAGCTAGCAGTGTCACATGTGCAGGGAAGGGTAAGAGTACGCAGGGATGTATCAGGAGAGATTTCCAGAAGTGACGGAGGAAATTTTGGAGATCTTCCCTAAGGCTCAGGTGAGATCTCTTCTGGAATACTGCCGTACTCTGGTGTTCAGGAAGGGTGGATTTGAGCTGGAATCTGCATGGGTTGCTGAGAGACGTGTTAGGAGGAGAGTTCATCTTATTCAAGGCAACTGAAAGAGTTCTGATTATTTTGCTTGGCAGAGAGGGCCTGACTGATATTTAAGTCTGTATGAAGAGCCGTGAAAGGAAGGAGGGGAAAAGCTGTAAAGCTGCTTCTTGCCTGCTGAAATAGACTATCATATGCATTTCTGTTAAAATTTGAAGATAATGTGAGAAGCAACTCAGTTTTGTGTTAGTAGTACCAGTAGTATGGTATCATGGAAAGAGCCCCTTCCTTGAACTCCTGATGCATATTTAGAAACCCCCGTAGGTTTCAGTGTCTCATTTTTGCAGCCAGGGCAGGTTCTTGGCCTTCTGGAGTGTCGGGGCCCACCAGTGCAGGATCTGTGGCGCATTTCTCTCCTCTCCTCAGAAGGTGGTATGTGCAAGGACTATATGTGTGCTTCAGGTTGTGAAAGACTTCCCATTGCTAACATGGAATTGCAGCTCTCGGCTGTTTGACTGAACATGACAGTAATAAACAGAACTGAAAGCAGGAAGTGAGGAAAACGTTGGTTTTAACTGAAAGAGCAGTTAGGGATCCGTGCTACGTGGCTGATCGTTGGCTGAACAGTTGCCTTCCTGTCCTCGTTCACCAGTGGCTCAGTGTCCTATCCATACTTTCGGGGCAGTACCTAACTCTTTTTCCTCAAATATATAACTTCTGGTTCCTAGAGTCTCTTGTGTTTCAGAAGCTTCTGCATGGAGAAAGCCTATTTTGCTCTTCATCTGCTCAGATCAAGCATGTGAATGCTTTCCCACTAGGTCTGGGTAATGGAAAGAGCAGGCTGGCTGGCACATGGTGCTTTGATGGTTAAAGAGCTAGGTAGGTTCCCTGTGCACCCGGCCTTATCATGAACTTATGCGAGCGGGAACCTGTGTTTTCCTTCCACGTTCCTGCTTCCTTGAAGCTGGGGCTGAATTTATGTCTTGTCTCTGGATATAGTGGAAGTCAATTGCTAAGGTATACCTATAGAAAACTGGTGTGAGGGAACTCCTGGGCATGGCATGCAGTGTCGAGTCAAAAGCCCGAAAGGTTTGACTGCCCTGGTCAAATAAATGTCAAATCAGACTTCATTGTTCTGCAAGTTGTGTTACTTTTTAAGCTAAACTTAGCTCTTAAACTGATAGTTTAAGCAGTTAAACCACTCAATGTGCTAGAGCTTAAGAGTTTTTAAACTCCTGCTCTAAGAGATCACCCACAAGGCTGATGTTGGGGGGTAGAAGAGTACATGAGTGCATAGATTAGTAAAATGGACAAATATATATCTTTGTGGATTTCCCTGTTTTAACATACTTTTAAAAAAATGCACTTTTGCATGTCAGTAGGATGGGTAACTTTCTGGAAAGTCTTTTTAGCAGGAGCTTGAAGTACTCTGTTCTGTATCTAGGTAATATGACCGTTGGTCTAAAATGTGAACTTGCCATTCTCTTCCCCAACCCTCTTCTGAAGCAACAATTAAACAAAATAGCTTTGTTTTTATGTAAAAGGTCATGGGAAACTCCTCAGAATTCCAGAAAGCAGTGAAGTTGGTGATTGATACGGTTTCATTTGATAAAGACTCAACAGTCCAAGTTTTTGAAGCAACAATCAGGTACGTCGCTCTAAGTTTGTCTTTAAAACAGTAATAAGGTTAAAGACTTGGTGTGCATATATGAGAGAACCAAAGTAAAATAATTGATAAGGATGTCTTTGGTAGGCTTTATTCCATAATTGTTCCTTAAGTAAGTTGTTTTTTAACCTTTTATGAAAATATTCCATCCCTTCATAATGAAAACAATTTTAATGAGTCACACGTGACTTGAAGCAGTGATACAATGGTAGTCTCAACTGTGGTTGGCTTGCAGACTGCTACTTTTTTGTTGTTGCTCTTGCTGTGGAGACTCAGATCTGTGCACAAGAAACAACCCTGCTGACAGGTTTTCTCTGTTTTGTTTTCTTCCACGGACCTTCTCCTTGCTTTCACTTTTGTTTCAGATGAAAAACAAGCCTGTCTGTCTTGGAAATGATACTGTCTGATTTTAAATGGCTTCATTTTCTGAATGTCTTGAACAGTGTTTATTCAATTGCTGCTTAACTTGGCTAGGCTTTCTTTTTTTCTGAATACTAAGTTTATATAACAATCTTGCTGCCATTTGCAGGGGCAAGGAGGTCTTCACTCATAAATAGACTTGGTATGTTGTAAGGAGCTACTGGGTTAGGTAAATTTTGCAGAACTGGATTTTGGGATTACTGTGGGTGACAAGCAACGTGACTTCTAGATGTTTTCACTACTGGTGGGGAAAAAAGCAGATCTCTTTCTGTAATGCCTGTAAGGTGCACAAAGTAATACTTCTGTTAAACATGATACTGATAAGGGTTTAGCTGAAGAACTAGGTTCAGATCAGATTTAAAAACTGAAGATCTTTTCCTTTTCTCATAGGGTTTTGGGAAGCCTGCTTTCTGCCCACATAATAATTACAGATACCAAACAGCCTTTTGGTGATATGACCATTAAGGATTATGACAATGAACTGTTGCATATGGCTCATGACCTAGCAGTGAGACTACTTCCAGCCTTTGAGAACACCAAAACTGGAATTCCATATCCTCGGGTAAGTGAGCACACCAACACAGTGGGAAATAATCTAAAAGTAGTAATTCACCTGTCCTACAACTCGAATTCTGTGCTCTGTGTGTGCCTTTATATCTGCACTTGGGGTATTGAACCTGCGCTGAGTTACATTAAAATGGCGTAGGGGGGGAAACAGCTCTAAGTTATGGTGACATGGACGATATATAAGTTGTTCCTTATGTCTAGTAAATGTTTTCTTTAGGCTGTTTTTTCACTCTGTATATATTGTTCCGTATGGGTCAGTAGTCATTTGTTTCCGTGCTGTTTGGCTGGAACTTGCCCTGCCCCGTGCTTTCTTCCTATATATCATGCAGCAACCAACAATGCTGTCATTAAGAAGGTTAACAAGAAATACTGTAAAGGCAAATAGCCTAGGAAAGTGACTTTATTGGTGATTTGGTACTAAGATAATTGTGGTAAAATATAACTAATCTGAAATATTTGTCATACTGGGCTTGGAATTTGTAATTTTCTTGAATACTGCTCAGTGAGTACTCAAGAATACTGTGGTATTCTTGAATACTGTGTCCTCTCGTTTTAAGCAGATGCAGTTTGCAAGGAGAAGGTTGTCAGTTCTAGTGGAACAACTCTAAACTGTAAAACTAATTAGCACTTGCCTGACTACTTTTAATTTCTCGGGACAGCAGCACTGCTTTTCCTCCAGAACTGTCAGGCTGGAAGAACATGAACATGAACTTTCACTTCTGTTCAGAGTCTGGTAAAGCAGTTGAGGGTGGTGTAACTTCCCTTCAGCATTTTGTTCTGTGGGGAAGTTGAGGAGCATTCACTGAGGAAACTCTTGGTTTCAAGAGCACTAAATGAGGGGAAGCAGTACTTGCATCACCCTTGGAAGAACCTGAATGTTTAGTAGAAATGATGAAAAAGTGGACTGAAATTTGGAAGGATTAGGAAGTACAAGAGTAGCAAAATTAGGATTGCCCACCTTGAGCATGATGTTACGAAGTTGGAAGATGAATTTCAGGAATTCTTCAGCAAAGCTTTTTGACAGCAAAGCAATATGCTGGCTTTCTAACTGTATACACATTGCATGCTACATATTGCAAAAACTAATAAAAAGGCTTTATAATAAATATAAGACTGCAGATGAGAGCACAGCTGTATGAGGTGCAGCCTGCTTTCTTGCTGTTAGCACTCTCTCTACCTGCTTCACAGGTCAATCTGAAGAAGGGGGTACCCCCAGACAGCAATAATGAAACTTGTACTGCAGGAGCTGGTTCCTTGCTGGTGGAGTTTGGTATCCTTAGCAGGCTGCTTGGCGATTCCACGTTTGAATGGGTGGCCAGGAGAGCTGTCAAAGCACTCTGGAATCTCAGGAGCAATAACACCGGGCTGCTAGGTAATCTCCTCTGAGGTCACGCTGTATTGACTGGCTCCATGTTTTAACCTACCTCAGTCTCCTGTAGCAGAATGCCATCATGCTACAGCTTTCTTTCACTTATCGTAAACTTTGTCGATCTGCTTCCTGTGTAGCTGTTAAGTCATGCTCTCCTTGTGTACTCATGGCTTGTGTTGACCAAATAGCACTTTGTAATTTTGTAAGAAAAATGGAGTATCTGAATGACTTCTTAGGGCACAGGTTTCCAAAGACGAATTTTTCATGAAACTGGGAAATGAAACTGAAGTTCTTGCATTTGTATCCCCATTAATACAATTTAGTTTGGCAGATGACTAAAAGTACTTAAAACAACTGCATGTGTGTGCTAGTTCCTTGGATGAATGTGCTCTAACACTTCATTTTGGTAGTAATCTTTGATCATTCCTCCTTAAGACTTTTTGAAGATGTGATATTTCTAAGTTCTGGTTCTTGATTATTTTTCTCTGATGTACTTGGCAACTTCAGACTAAACTTTTTGTCTGTTCTGAAAGGAAATGTTGTGAATATTCAAACTGGTCAATGGGTTGGAAAGCAGAGTGGATTGGGAGCGGGGTCGGATTCATTCTATGAATACCTTCTGAAGTCTTACATCCTCTTTGGAGAGAAGGAGGACTTGGAGATGTTCAGTGATGCTTATCGGAACATTCAGAACCACTTAAGAAGAGGGTATGTTATTTCATATGAGTATCAATTCCTTGATCGATGAGTACTCCAGCAAGATACGAGAGATTGTACCGTGTTTTGTGTCATGCTCTAGAAAATCTGTGTTCTCTTTTTTTCTTTAAAAAACAAAATCTTAATTCTGCGGTAGTCACTGTGGAAATAAATTTTAACGTTCCCTCCACTCTTTAGTCAACTGATCTGTATAACATTATTGGTGCAAAGAAGCTAAACTGGTTACCATCCAAGTTCATAAATGTTAGGCTGAGAGAAGGCTGTAGAACTGCAAAGGAAATGTATTAAATTGGCTGGTTTAGTACTTCTTAAGGCCTGATCTTACTTAGCATGACTTTTTGGTAGAGATTCTGCTGACATAAGTTTAGGATATGATACACATACCTTTATGAATTAATTTTTCTGAGAGCATGACTGACGTTTTGTTTCTTCTCAAAATGGCTTTGAGCCCAGCACGTCAAATCTGTGGCTCATTCTCTTTGCTGGTGGCAGTGCTGTGAAAGGAAACATGCATTGTGTTCTTCTAAAATAGCGAATATTTACACATGCTTATTGTTACTTGGCAGTCGAGAAGCTTGCAATGAAGGTGAAGGTGACCCTCCTTTGTACGTTAATGTAAACATGTTCACAGGACAACTGATGAACACGTGGATTGACTCTTTGCAAGCCTTTTTTCCTGGACTACAGGTAAAGACTGAACGACACAGTAGAGGGGTGTCAGAAAGGCTCATTCTAATCCTAGGCTGTGAATGAGTCTGAGCATCTCTTCTGAGATGAGCTTCAACCTGTGGGTTTACATCTGGCTGCTCTGATAAGAGAGTCTTAGGGCTGTTCAGCTTCTGCATCAGCATAACAGTATCAGAGGCCTGGCCTGCTCTCTACTAGATTTGAGATACTTCTAGCTTTTCTCATTTAACCTCAGCATTTGTATATCATGCTGCGAGGCTGAGCTCCGCTAAAGCTTTTAGTGCGAAGGAATTAAGAATTAGCTTTTTTTTTTTTTTGGGGGGGGGGGGGGGGGTTGAGGTAGGTTACAGCTTTTTGCTTGATCAACAAGTATTTTTTTTTGTCTGCCCTTATGAGGGGAGTGTTTTATTATATGGCATGTTCTTATACAGAGCAGAAGGCAATTTGCTGGCTTGCAGTATTAAGCGTACATGTTTACAGCTGTTGTTATGCCTAGGTATTGATAGGAGATGTGGAAGATGCTATTTGTCTCCATGCTTTTTATTATGCCATATGGAAACGATACGGAGCTCTCCCAGAAAGATACAACTGGCAATTGCAAGCACCGGATGTTCCCTTTTATCCGCTGAGGCCAGAGTTAGTGGAGTCCACGTATCTTCTTTATCAGGTACTTGACTTTTCTGAGCTTACAGCTCATGTTTTGGCAAAAATGGTTTCATTCAGAAAGTCACTTTTTCTGCCCCTAGTCTCTGGCCTGCTAAAATTTGTGCCGCTGGATCTGCCTGTTCTTATAGAGAGGTCTCTGTTTAGGCACTGGATTGTTATGCAATGTAGTTGCTATGTTGTTTGCTTAAAAAATAGCTTTTTTTTATAAGACAGACAAAAATGAGACTAAACAACCTTTTCAAAAAATAGCTGGCAGATTTTTACAAGGTAGAGACTTGTGACTTCTTAATAGAAATTGTTGAAGTAAATGTAATAGCTTTCCTTGCTATATTGTCTAGGCACGGTCTCCAGCTGGCAGAAGATACAGTAAACTAAAATAACTTTCTGGCTGCAAGAAGGCTATCAAAAAGTTTGAATTTACTACAAGTTTTATTAGGATTTGCACTAAAGCAAATGTGAGAAGCTTGCACAGAGTAATCTAAGTCATGTTCCTATAAAGATAAGTTTAATACACAAGAATCTGATACTACTAGGCCTTTGTTGTAAGTGTTATTTTTACAAGATTTCAAAATTGCTGACTCTAACTCTTGTCTGTCTTCCTTATTTAGGCCACAAAGAACCCATTTTACCTTCATGTGGGAATGGATATTCTGCAGAGTTTGGAAAAATATACAAAAGCAAAGTCAGTCTTCAATGTTCTTTGCTTTCTCTCACTGCTATATACATATATTTTATTGTATAAATATTATATAGAATCCAATCTGCCAAATGTAGGTAAACTGGAAAACCCAACCCTCCATGAAAGCCACAAGTGATGATTTATTTATTGAGCAATTATTTCTTTCTCCTCTGAAAATGAAATTATAGTCCAGTGACAACTTTATGCCCTCAGAATTTTATAACTACCTTTCAAAATGCATTGTTGATGATCAGTTGCTAAAAACTGGTAAAATTTGTAGGTTTTTTTTTTTCTGTGAATCCTGCAAGAATATTTCTAACCACATGAGCCCATGGTGTTTAACTAAACTGGAGGGATGGCCTCTAAGATAGATGCTGTTGCATATCAGCTTTCATCTCAAGACAGTAACAGTGAATCCTGACTGTAATACTGAGTATCTGAACTTCTTGCAAGACTCAGAGGGAAGATAGTGAATTTTTACTCAGTTATTGGTATTTACTGATTTTGTAGGCAAGTCTGTACTAACCATAGGACAGTATAAAACAGCGCCATTTGCAGTTAAGTGGGATTTAGATGCTGTGTAGGGGGTTGACTGAAAGAATTGCAAGTGCAGTCTGTGATAGCTTGCAGCTTCATCATTTATTAAGCGTTGGTGGGAGGGAAGATTAGGTAGTTTGGGAAGAAACCTTTGCATGAGACCAGGCTTCCAGACCTGGGTTTCTCATGTGCTCAGTATGGGGAAATTACCTGTTTTGTGCGCAGTGCCTTGAGAGTATCTTGCTTCTTTGAGAGACTCTTAATAAATCTGCATGATGGAATAGATGAACCACAGGGTCAATGATTACAGAATTCAGAATTCGTCAGAATACCAGAAACCAATAATAAGTGCTTACTTGTAAAAGAGACTCGTTTCATTTTAACGTCACCCTGAGTGACAATTGGAATGGTCTGAAGTGAAGGAATATCTAGGGAGCGCTTTGAGATCAGAATGTGTGGGAACTAAACCCAAACTAATCTTAAATCTTGCAGGTGTGGCTATGCCACATTACACCACGTTGTAGAGAAGACAAAGGAAGATCGAATGGAGAGCTTTTTTCTCAGTGAAACTTGTAAATATTTGTACCTGGTATGTATGTATACTTCATTTCAAAGATACTCTCTTGCATGCGCTGTGCACAAACATGACACAGCGAGGAGGCGGGACATTGTTAATTAGAAACTGTGGTGCGCTCTGGGGAAGAGGAGGGTTTAGGTGTCAGAGTGTATCGGAGAATGCGCGGCTCTTTCTTTGACCCTACCCTAATCTTGGAGGTTTGGGCAGCTGCTGGCTGGAGACCTGGCAGCTCTTTTGGGGGGGAGCTGGAAAGGAGAGGAAGCAAGACTGAAGGAAGCTACTGCTCAGCTCTGAGCTAAATTACTGCTTGTAGCCATTTTGCCTGCCTCACAGCAGCCTCCGATTTCTCCCCATCAGGTTTTGGCAGTCAGAGGAGAAAGCATTTGAGCCAACACTGCTTAAGCTACTGTTCTCAATCTCCTTTAGTGTAGAAAAACAAATAAATCTGTGACTGAATGGAAACAGTGGGTGCCAGCCTAGAAATGTCTGCATAGTGCAGCTTAGAAAAATAAGGGCAGTTTAAGTTGTGTGAGAGTTTTTCTTTTGCTCTCCCCTTTTAACTGTTAAAATAAATCCCTTGCATTAAAACTATTTATTTCCATTTGCTCTAACTGTAGTTACCCATTTAGCACTAAAAGGTATGCTTTTAGTGTGATCCTTCAAATGCATGAGTGCGTGCGTTTTAACTTATTGTTGATGGGACATGAAGACTGTTGCACACGTACTATAGCTGTCTCTCCCATCTCTTGTTTAGTTGTTTGATGAAGAGAATCCACTGCATAAATCTGGAAATAAGTATATGTTTACTACTGAGGGACATATTGTGTCTGTGGATGAACGTTTTCGTAACTCACTGTGGCAAGACATCCTCCCTGGAGAAGAGGACAGCGCAGAAAAAATTAAACCTAACGAGTTAAAGGCAGTCAACTTCAGTTCTAATGTAAGGATTACACAGAGTGTTCCTGGTTGTGTTGCTGGAGAAGGGATATATGTTGAACTGGGTTAGGCAGTAGAAGAAGAGCCATTTGGAAGTGTTGCTTTAGGGCACTGCAGTATTTCCTTTATAAATGTCAAATATCTGAGAAGCTCCCTTGTGAAAAACACTTTCAGTAGTGGAATGAATGGATTAGGATAATGTGAGAGTGATTATGTTGAAGGTCTGTCCCCTTTTAAGTATTTTGCAGCAATTAGTTTGTTCTTTGTTGATTTATTTCCAATTATTTTTCCCTTCTCTTTTTCTTTGCCCTTAAAATCTTCCAGTGTTGCTGTGATGGGGAAAGAGAAAAGCAAAGGGTCATTAAAACAGAGGTTTTTTTTTCCTCAGAATGGTTTTGAAGCATGTAAAGGTGACCTTTCTTAGCTAGGCATCAACTGAGTACAGAGCTATGGATCTGGTGCCTGTCACAGGGAAATAGATATGTGTTTAATACAGAACAGTTTTTTAAAATCTCTGCTAGTAGGTTCTAGCATGGTTCCTTTCCTCCTCCCCCCAGTCCTGCAGAAAAAGAGCATTAATTTAAAAAACATTCACAGTTGTCATAGTGAAGGAAGTCTCAGTTGAATAACAAGCTGCAGTAGTTTGGCGTGTATTTGGAAGCTTACAGCCTGCACTAAGGAAACACTTGCTGTTCATTTATGTGGTGTGTGCTGTAAGTTTGCAAAGAGGGAGGGAGAGTCAGGACCAAAAGTGCTGTTGGGTACAATTTTCTGTACTGGGGGGAAATCTGTGGTTACTGATGCTGAAACGCCTGCTAGATTACAGAGGGTATAGGATTGCCTGTTTTCGTATTTGAGTTCTTAAAAACATTCTCATTTTGTTAACAGTGTAACAGAGTTCCTGATGAGAGGAGATACTTACTGCCACTGAAGAGTAACTACATGAGACAGATTGATCAAATGGTGGGCTTGATCTGAATGGTTCTTCAGAGTAACTTTTATCATATGTCACGAGGAGCATGGGATTTGGCTGTAGACATTCCTCTCCTCTTCAGCTACACACCTGCATATGCTGAGTCACTTGGGTATCCCCCATGCTTGTTAGTTTTCAATTATGGACATGAAGGGAGATAAAGTTCTCTTATGAGTTCTGACTTCTGAACTGTGGTAACTCCATGTGCCACCTGAATAGAGATTTCTTGTTTTAAGACTTCCTATGAAAAATGTTGTTGCAAATGAAGGCTGAATATACTTTAAAAAAAAAAAAAAAAAAAAAGAAAAGAAAATTGGCTTGTGCCACTTAGCTACCTCTTTGTAGCTGTATTACAAACGTCCCTTTAGAAAAGGGTCTAGTATTTAATTTGAAATGATCTTGGGATTGGGGAAGGAATGGGAAAGTGCAATTTCTTACACCAAGTTTAATCATTGAATTATTCTGACTAGCAATACACAACCTTAAGTACTACTCAGGTAGGAACCCACTGGTAATGGGTTTTGCTGAAACAAAAACGCTGTATCTAGAATAGTATCTTGAAAAGATAGCTTCTTATATTGATCAGGAGTTATCAGTATAGTCATGATATCCCTCATATACACAGTTGTATAGACCTGCACGGTTGCAAGAGCCTGTGGCTACAGAAACCAATAATAAAACAAATCAGGTGCCTTTTTTTGTAAGGGAATGGGGGGGAGGGAAAGGGAAATTGCAAAGCCACTCAGCTGTCCTAGCAGCTAACTTTATATAGCTTAGCTGAGCAGAAGTTCCAAAAGTTTCGTTGTTTGCCATGTATCTAGTGCCTTTTCAGGAGAGATGCTGCTAAGAACTGGTATAACAGTACGTGAAGAACAAAATATTTCACATTTCCTGACAGCATTAATATGTTAGTGCCTTAAGTTTTCTTCACTAGCAGGAAAAACTGAGCTTTCTTGGGAAGGTGGATAAAGTATTTCTGATTAGCTGGTTACAAAATACAGTGGATCCCAAAGTAACTTAAAAAGTAACTTATATATGAGATGACTTTTCCTTTTTTTTCTTTTTTTTCTTTTTTTTTAAAGATACTGGAAGAATATCAACTGCTGTGCCCATCCCAAAGAATACTCATGGGCTGTATTTATTCTCAGTGTCAGTTTAGTTAGCAACGGGGCTGCCTCTGCATCACCCTGCCGTCAGTAAGAGGTCTGAGCCTGCAGTATGCTAACTTCCCTCTGCCACAAAACGGTTTGGTACATGCCATTGTAACAGGGTCATGGCTGCAGCAGCTATCGATGCTGACTGTAGTGCTATACTGTACCTGTAAACTGTGCCTTTTGGTTCCCGTGAGGAATGGTGAAAAAATGCTGTTGCTTCATCCCACCATCTTGAAATATGGCTCAGATATGTTTGAGGAATAACTGTCTCTGAACTTTCTGGAAGAAAGCAGTTAAATTCAGGCAGGGCTGTTGAGGGTTGAAAACAAACTGAGGCCAAAACAACTTATTCTAAATATAACAGTTGTATTTTTTTTTTCAGTGGCTCCCCATTGCTTACATGCTTTTTACTTTTGACTACAGTTGAAGTGGTTGAATGTTACTGTTGAGTTAATAATTTTTAAATTAAGGCTTAAATATAACGGCAAGCTTGATCTGCTGTATTTTCACCTTTTTATAACAACATCGGTTTGCGTAAACCATATGTTGCAACTCAAAACATTTCTAATAAATATGAAGTTAGTGCTGAAGAGGTTATTGTTTGAATCTTTTAGTATACAGATGCATCTCAGGGACTTCATTGTAGAATCTTCTGTTCCGTGATAGCTGGATCTTGTATTCAGGCAAAAAAAAAAAAAATCCTGTCTTCTTAGTCTTATTGTGTGTGTTTTAAGGGGGCGGAGGGCTGGAGGGGGGAGAGCGAAATATGTTCAGATTTCCCAAAACATTGCAATAGAATCGGTTGCCTTGATATTTGAGGCAGCTGGCAATTCCAACCCCTGTAGAATTGGCTTTGCAAACCTATCGCTGGAAAGTCTTAGTTGCCTATTTCAAAGCAAAACATAAATTCAAGGTGTTACAATCCAAAGAGGTATTGGGAGAGGTTCAAGGTATAGCTTCTTAACCAGTAAACGTTGCCTGGGCATGCAGATATGCTTCAGTTTGTCAACATGTAAAGAACGCAGGAGGATGCGTAAAGGGAGTGCTTTCTGCCGACGGAGGGAGGCAGAAAGCAAAAATGTCTGGGCTTTCTGAAGTGCTGCTACTGGGCCAGATCTTCTAATTGTAGCTCTGAAATGAGGAGCGCTTGGTAGTGTGGAGGCCAAACGCAGCATTCCACAACTGGCCGTTTAAAATCGTGGTGTAGCAGATGCCGGGGTGGACGTTGCCCTAGGCGTGTTGGTGGCTGCGTCTGGTAGTGATTTTTCCCTGACTCGCAGTTTAGCTCTCTGAATGTGCATTATGTACCTTGCAATTGCCTCTCGGTGTTTTGTGCCTTCTGAAGCACCTGAACCCTGGTAGGGGTTCCAGCCAAGTGTTATGCACAGAAATCTGTTTCAGAGTTTTCCTCAGAGAATTACACAACTGTAATGAAGTTGCACAACTGTTCTGCCACCGTGCTTTTCCCTCTTGTATATCACCAGAAATAGAGAGACGTAGCTGTAGAATGGGAACAGTATGGGCAGGTATTGCAGCCTTTCAGCCCTTAGTGGCTTGGACTGTTAGTTAGAGTGCCAAATAGTACATGGTCAGCTTCTCATTAGAAACTGCATTGAAATTTGTGTTGCTGAGGTGATCCGACAGTCATCTTTCCATAGGAATGGTTTTTGTCTACGAGGAGACTGGTGCTGACTACGTGGTAAAAGGCTTTGTATTCTTTAAGGAGCCAATTTTTCTTCCTCTTTGTTTTAAAAATATGTTTTTACTCTAATGACAGGGCACATGGTAATGCACTAAAATTAAAACTTTTGTATAAGTCAATGGTATCAAAATGAAATTGGTAACACTGCTGGAATAACTTGCCGAAACAGACTTTTGTATTTCTTGGTATAATGTGCAATATAAATGTTTCCTAATTAAAAATGCAATGTATGCTTAATTGTTGTTTTTCCATGAAGTATTTAATTGGGGATGGGAAATTTTTAAGAGGACCAAATGCTCTTTCATTAAATGTCCTAAATTTTCAAAACTGAGCTTAAATTTTACAAATCTGCATTAAAAAATGGTGTATTTGACCACTTTCATGTGTGTTTTTCTTATAGTGTAGTTCTTGTAAAGCCATCATGAAGCTTGCAGGTGATCTCCCAAACACAGGGAAAAGATGAATTTGGGTGTGTGTACCTGATCTTTGCCATTCACCAGACAGGAAAACCTCAGAAGTTGAGGGTGACCTGGGAGTAGGGGTGAGTAAAGGAAAACATATCTGAAGTCTGTGTTCAAGCAGATTTGTGGCTCTCATTCAAGTTCTCTGTGACTTGGCCCATCTGAAGAGCTCAGGACCTCTGACTTCAGTAACAAAAGTCCCCGATCAGTTCTCTAATTCTGTTGTAGGTGTCCATGGCAGTCTTGTGTGTGTGGAGAATGTAAGTCCCTGACTGTGTGCCCCAAAGAGGGTAGGCTGGGGATTCACTTTTTTTATGAGCGAGCCTTAGTCATGAACTGTCGCTGCTAAGAACATTGCTCTCTATTACAGCAAATACCATGTTACTCCACTTTCTTAGAGGTTGGGCATACTGCTGGGTATTTTGGGGAGGAAGGAAAAGACTGCCTCAACCAGAACTTAACAGTTTTTTTCTCCAAGGATAACTTGGCTCTGTCTTTGCCTTAGACCTGGTTAGCTTGGGAACGCATAATTGAGGTGTGCAAGAAATAGCTTTTATTTTCCCTGGGGGAAATGAGACTTCTCAACCATATCCTTGCAATAGCACACGAAGTAAGTAAATGGTTTGGAGAAGGGATTACTCTCTGGTGAGGACTTTCTTGCCAGCTTCATCTGCCTTGGTTACTAGACGTGATGTGCCTTCTTATGTGTGCTGGATTTTTATGGAACAAGGGATGGCTGCTTACTGCAGGAAAATAAAAAAACCACTCCACCTCCAAAACAAAAAGCTTCTTTCTTCTCCCCCCCGTCCCCCTTTCATTTTCCCTGTGTAATGATTCGAGGGGCAGCCTGCACTGAAAGCAGTGATTTGATGTGGAATGAAGAAATGAAGTGCGGTGGTGTCAAGCTGTTGGCCTCGTGAGCAGGTAGCTGAGTCTGAGTAAGTACTGACCTATTAGGTGTTCCCTAATACCACTTTCTCCAAGTTGGTCCATGAAGAAACCTAGCGCAGGTGGGAATTCTGCACTGAGAACCTTGCTGGGCTCTTTGCAGTCCGCGGGTAACTGTACCCTGGGAAATAGCTCACGCTGTGTTTAAAAACGGAGGAATGTAGAAACAAGCTCTCTGACCATCCTTTTGGTTTGTTTGTTTTTTTTTTTTCCTCCTGGATTTGTTTTCTCTTTGATTGGCATTCTCTCTTCTGTTGTTTCCTGTTTTGTAGTCCTGATTCAAAGGCCGTTGAAGCTAACAGGGCACTTTCTGTTGTCTGTCTTTATCAAGCTCCCAAGGTACAAGGAAATGTCTGTTGAACATGAGTGAGTGGATTTTTGTAATGTTTTTAAAGTTCCTCTGAATTTTTGGATGATGAGATTTTTGCCCATCTAATGCTGCTTTTGCTGGATTCAGACTTGTAAGTCTCAATTCTGAAGGAAGCATAAGTGGGCTGAAATCCTGATTTTGGGGAAAGAACCAGAGCTCTAATGTTTTCACTATGGTTGCACATTTACTAGTGGCGTCTCTGCCCTGAGTTGCTATTTGCTATCTTTCCTTACCTTGTCTCGCTTCCTTATCTGCTGTCAGACAATTGGTTGGTCAATGTGTTACAGCTCTGAAGTGGGACTGAGTGTTTTGATTGCAGTTTCTCTTAAGTCCCCATTTAAGAAAATACCTCAGAAAAGCCAATCTTCCCATTCTTGGTTTTCTGGCAGATTTGAGCACACTAAGATTGTACGTGATAAAAGAACTAAAGTCCAAAAGTGTGTGTGAGAACTCCTTTTTTTAGGGTATAATGCATCAGGCTAACCTAGTATTACGGCTAAAAAGAAGTGACTTCTGGTAGCTGTGGACAAAGGTCTTTAGCGTGGGTTCCTGTGCGTTTGGTGGCAGTGCTGTAGATCTGATCTGCTTCCACCAGAGACCACTCTTGTGCCACTCTTTGAAGATTCCTATCGTGTAGCAGCAAGACAACAATAATATCTTGAGGGTGGAGTGTTGCAAAATGTAGTTTTATAGCTTTGTGGAGCACCTCTTCTCCTTTGAGGGGAGCTGCAAAGTGTTAAGGAAAAGATGATTGTGAAAGGCAAAGATGTGTTGTGCTGCCAGCAGCCCCTCCCAGCCGCACCGCTCCCTCGCCGTGCTTCTCCCCGCGGGTGCGGGAAAATCGTCTCTTCTAGTTCCTAGAGACGTTTACCTTTGTCCTTGCTTGAAACTTCTTTTTGAGGGAAATTTTGTTTCGCTGATCAACACTCTCTTAGTTTATTCACCTAAAAGAGATCAGCAAGTGTTTGCTGAAAGCTGCTTTGTACTACTTTTGCCTTATTTGTCCCCCACTTAACTTATACTGATGAGAAGGCCATTTGATTGGAAAGATTATATTGAAAAGCATCTTTTTTCTCCCCAAAGATAATGCAATTTCTGCTGCCTTAGATTTTGCATGGCTATAGAAGATGGGAGAGCTGCTCTGCCCTCATTAGCACAACTTGGCGTTCCAGTGACAAGAGTTGGTTGCTCCTGTTTTCCAGGAGGAGACGGCAGGTTTGCTTCTTAAAATTGTAATTCTATGAAGTTCTGTAAAGCCATTTTTTAATTAGGGTAGTGCTAATAAGGGTGAAAAAGGTACCTGTATGTTCCAGCCCGTAACCGGTGAAGATGCACCGACGTCCTGAGAGCTGCGCAAGTCACAGGCAGGAACACTACTGATGGCGCTGGGCGACGGACTGGGGTAGGAGCTGCCGCGGTGGCTGGGTGAACTGGGAGAGCTGGGACCGTGCTTTTTGATCAGTTGTGGATTTACCAGGTTGGGGAAGGAGCTGGAGGAGGTTTAGACCTTTGCCACTCCCTGTCCATCTCTCTGAGGCAGCTCCATGTGGCTCAGCCCGGACTTGCAGCGTAAATCCGTCTGAAGTCTCTGCCCGTGCTGCAACCTCAGTGTA
Source organism: Fulmarus glacialis (assembly GCF_000690835.1). Classification (NCBI taxonomy): domain Eukaryota; kingdom Metazoa; phylum Chordata; class Aves; order Procellariiformes; family Procellariidae; genus Fulmarus; species Fulmarus glacialis. The sequence continues at coordinate 17,339 of NW_009230286.1, forward strand.
AGCATTCATCAAGTGGATACTTAAATTCAAATGATTTCACCCACCGTTTCAAATGAAAAATATGTGTAAAGAAGCTTCCTGAGTGCACTGCGGCTCGGCACTGTATTCCAGTCTCCAGGAGGAGCAATTAGTGTGGCTGGGAGCGACCTCCCCTGCCCTCGGGGAGAGCGGAGATCGTACTGACGGCTCCCTTGGCAGACCTCTCCTTGGAGGACGTCGTTGCACATTTTTAGAGGCAGATCAGAAAATGCGGCATTTGCACGCTCGAGGCAGGTGCTCTAAAAACATGAAAAACCAGATTAGAAAAATGAAAAGAAACAGAAAAGTTTTTACTTTATTAATATTTTTGAATAATTGAAATTACTTGCCCTGTAAGGCCCAGAGGCTTTTGCAATAATGGCAATCTGCATACTATTAATTTTTTATAATGTTCATTTGGTGGAATAAATAATTCTTAACATTAATAGCTCTTGAAAAGTACCATGAATCAATTATCTTCATCATGTAACGGTAGTGCTAGCAATCTGGCATTATATGGTTTTGTCAAGGAGCTGCATTTCGTTAATTTCAGATGAAATACAAAACTGTTTTGAAAAAAATACTGCTTTTTCCTCCTCTTTTACAGAGGAGATTGATTTCTAAAGCAGCCTTCAGGAGGAAAAATTAACTCTAAAAGGCGTTTTTAAATAAGCATTTTTAATAGAACAAATATCCCCTTGCTCTCGGATGCTGCTTAATGAAAAAACAAATTATATGGTAGCTACAGATTATTTTATTTTTTTTGCAAATGATTACTCCTCCTTTCCTTTTGCTTCCGTACCCGCAGCTGAGTGCAGCGCTGATACACCACAGCAGAGCCTGGATCTGCATTTTATGCACATCAGCAGGCTTTTTGCCATTTTAATGTGCTGTCATTAAGCAGTATGGTACTTTGTGGAGTGTAGTAAGAATAATTAATCCATAATTCAGTGACAGAAAAATCAGATCCAACAGAGTTGGGGTTGTTTTTTTTCCAGCCTTTTTTTTTCTTTTTTTTTTTTTTCCTCTCTTTTTCCCACTATATAAGCCCCAGCCAGTGCATTTTGCACCCAATTGTACAATGATTGGAGACTGACAGGCTGAAGTCCTTTGCTGCCTGCCAGAGCAGAGCAGGTTGCATGATATTATGCAAAGCTGCAATAATAGCCAGCGACACTTCGATGGCAGTTTTATGCTCGCAGGGTCACTGAGGTTGGGCGGCTGCTCTCCCAGATAGGGAGAGGTGGAGATACTGGCTGGCAGGCTGGGGCACGTTGGAAACGAGAGGCTTTGGTATTGCCAGCTGTGGAGTGGGGCATGTGGCAGTGCCCCCGTCCGGTCCCCGCGGCTCAGCTGGGAAGCTCCGGACATTTCTCGGGCTGTGTGGGAGCGATGCGCTGATCACTGCTTGCTGCTGCTGCAGCCACCAGCCAGAGCTGGTGGACACCGACCTGCAAAAAAACCCTAGAGAAAAGCTGCTTAAGGATACTGGAATTGATGCTTTTCATTTAAAATGGGTGAAATTCCTGAAAATAGTTAAATTATGGCACGGACGCAGTTGTGCCTTGGCGTAGGTGGAAGGTTCTCTCTGCTGCTTCTATTACAGCTTGGCTTTCAGCTTCATCATCTTTGTCGGCAGGGGAGCGGGAAGGGCAGCCTTCCCAAAACCTCTCCTCAGATCTCGGCAGCTGCCAAACCCACATGAAGCTCAAACGATAGCAGTGTCCCAGTCTTCAACTAGAAGAAACCTTGAACAACCTGTTCCATATGACCCTTTGTACCTTATCACCCGGTGAGAGCAGGACACGGGGCACCTTGATGAAACACCGGCAGGCTAGGGGCTGGAAACGCTGTGTTCGTGCTAAACCTGTTGATGTGAAAAATTCCTGTTCATTAGAAAATTCGGGTGAGTGCATGTCCCTTTTCCTCGTCTCGTGCTCCTGAGAGGATATTGCAAACGAACAATCCAGTGTGTGCAGCTGGGAGGTCCCGTGGGGCCCTGCTTCCCAGTGCGAATTGGTGGTATGAGTTAGGTCAGCTCTTTGCACGGGTGCTTTGCACCTTCCTCCTCCTCTTTGAGCACTAGCGCAGGTTGCCCAGAAAGGCTGCAGAGTCTCCATTTGTGGGGATGCTCAGAAGCATCTGGGCATGGTCCTGGGCAACCAGCTCTGTTGCTGGTTGCATCTTGAGCAGGGGGTTGGACCAGGCGACCCCCAGAGATGCCTCCAACCAGCCTGGGATCTTCACTGTGACCACGGAGGCTGCAGTGAGTGGTGCTGGCTGTACAGGAGGGGTTGGATCGGAACCTGATGTTCTCCTCGGACATCGGGGCAGCCCCAGGCACCGCAGCAGGACTGCAGCCCTCTGAATCCTTCAAAACCTGCTTTGATTGCAAACATTGGTGTAATGCGTGTTGTGGCTCTGCAGCTGCTGTAAAGCAGCTCCTAATGGGGGATGCTTTGATAAGGTTAATGACTCCTCAGCTCCTGAAATGGCTCTTCAACATCCTCTTAAATGGCTCTTAAAACATCCTGAAATCTCAGCATCTGGTGCTGGCTGAAAATGTGTGATAAGGAGAAAGAAAGGAGGTCTGATGTTAATTCTGAGATTCATTGAAGTTCAGGCAGTTCATGTATGAATGGAGATCACAGTGATTCAAAAAAAATATAGGGTCCCCTGTGTTTCAGTAGGGTCTTGGTTTATCCATGGCTGCCTTCATCCTGGGAATGCGTTTGCACCGGGATGTAACACACAGGGGCAAAGCAATGACGGGACCGTGGAAAGGGGTTTAAGGTGATACATTTAAAACTTCAGAAATGAAAATGCTATTAAAAATATATTACTCATGATGTGAAAAATATAGCCTTTCACTTCTGTTGACACACTATTATTAGGTTTGGAGGATTACTGCACCTGAATTTGTTTTGCTACTGACACAACACAAATAAGCACCAGAACTTTTTGAATCATCAGGGAAGCGATTTAGTAATCAGTATGATGGTAACGAAAAACAAATAGACCTTGTCTGTTAGCATGCACTAGCCCTAAAAATATACAGTAGTAATTTCATGGGTGACCTGTGCTGTAATGTGATCCTGACGATCCCAAACTGGATGCATAGTTATATTTTGGTTGCCTGCTTGTTAGTGAAACAAGCGAATGGCTTTTGTAGGGCTGATCCGTCGGGATGCAAAGGCGAACGGGACGAGATGTGATGGTGCTCTGCAGGAGCCACCGCAACCTTTTTACCTGCCCGTTTGTCTGCCTGCAGGTTCGTGTTTCCTTGCTGATAACAAAAGCCCTGGAGACTCTAAAACAGTAAAACTCTGAAGTTTGGCTTTTGTCAGCCGGGCTGGCCATGTTCATCCGCTGTGGGTGATGCTAGACCTGTGTGCTATGGCAGGGCTGTGATGTCACACGCGCATTGCAGCTTACATCACAGAGCTGGCAGAGCTGCAGCTTTGCCTTCGCCTCCCAGCTTCCCCCAAACCACGTCTGGGGGAAGAAAAACGTGCTCAGCCCATCCTTTCCCTTTCTGTTTCAGTGTTCTCTCTAGCTTAACACCGGAAAGATTTCTCTTCAGCAAGTGAGGAAGTTTCAGTTTGGTGATTAATTAGTATTGCTATTAGTACAAGATGCGATTCCATTAGATTATCTTATTGGTCAGGTTTTAATTAATTAGGTAATAAAAGTGACCCTAAAAAAAAAAATCTTGAACACTGGTTAATGAAACCCATGGATCTACTTATTAAGAATTAAAACCTTTCTCCCTTGAATATTTTTCTGCATTATTAAACCCTGCTCAGTTTCTTTGTATGGTTTGTCCCATCAATAATGAGAGTCTTATTTCTGAATTGCTTTGTGTGAGCCAAGAAATCTAATATTATCTAATTAGGGACAACTCTCCCTGCATAATAAATACAGGAGCAGCAAAATCAATTTGTTCCAGGCATTTTGTATTACTATTAAAAAAATCCAGTCTGATACACTGTATACCAGTTTTCATAGGAAAAAAAAAAAATCTTCTCTGTAGATAAAGAGCTGGTCCTGTCCCTCGGGCGGGCACCCTGGGCAGCCTGGCTTGGGGCAGCTGGGGGCTTGGGTGGGGACTACACCTGCCTCCATCCCAAAGGTGCTGTGCAGAAAAGACATAGTTTTGAAGAATTTGCAGAGTCTGAATGCATCCATCCCTTCCCTGCCCCTGTATTTTCTGGTGCGTAATTATTTTGGTCCCTGCAGGTTTTGAACAGGTTAGTCTGGATGGAGTGGTGCTGCCAGTGTGTTACGGGAGGGATGCGATAAAACAAGTCTCTGCGTTGTTTTCCAGTGTATTGCCTTAGCCTTTTCTTCCTCCTGCCTGGGGCCAGGGATTTCACTGGGATTTGCTGTGATAAAAGCTCAGCAAATTCTTTGCAGGAGCAATTTTGAGGCTTTAACACTGAAAGAGTCCAGAGGATCTCTTTTTATGTATTTCACCCTCTCGTGTCAAAACACTTATGGTCATAGCTCGAAAGCATGGAGGGATTTTGGAGATGAGCTCGGGCAGCTGCCGGTGCAGCCTGGCACGTGGGGACCCACCGCTGCACGCCGGCTCCCGGCTGGCACCAGGAGCTTGTTTTCCCTGGGGACAGAGGGGGACACAGGTGACGGGGCAGGTAGGTGCTGCAGGAGACTCCTTAGGTTAAGCCTGTGGTGTGGCTGACTTTGGGCGCAACAGCTTGCGGCTGAATTAGTTTTGAGGAAAAACTGCTAATCTCTGTTTGAAAGATAGTTAAAAAGATACAAGTGGATGCAACATGAAAAAAAAAGATGCAAACAATGAAAAGGAGAGAAAACTAAGAGATGTAAGTAGTGTTCCAGCCCCAGAAAAAGTCCAAACCAGTTCTGATGGCAATCGAAAGTGGAGCAATGACATTAATCATTGCGCGCAGACGCAGGATCCCTCCTCGCCCCGTGGCTTCTGCTGATGGTCGCCAGCGACTGACAGCAGGGCTGGTACAAACCAAAAGCGGTGCAGGCGTAGGCAGGTGTTTCAAACCTTGGGGTGCTTTGGGAGGGGGGTGCTGCATAATTTATCACTGCTCTTTCAAGAGGGAGATCGCTTTTCTGAGCAATAACAAGAAAAAAATCTATTTTCCTTTAGTGCTACAGTTTGTCATATGGTGGTCTGAGGAAAATAATCTTGATGACATTGTGCATAAAGTTTTACAAACTACATCCCCCTTTGCTGTCAGCGGGTGTTTTTGCTATTGACTTTACTGGGTCCCGGGCTTGGCTGCGTAAAGGGAAAATATTGTAGGAAATAAAAAAATAATAATAAAGTCATTAGGTAGCTTGACATTTATTTCTGAGTAATTATCTTTGGCAATACCCTTCTTAGTTTTAAAATAAAGGTAAATGACTGTAAAATAATAATTAAACCCCTCAACATCGTATAAATTATTGTAATTGTGTCACCAGTTATCACAGAACCTCAAAACAAAAGATGTTATTACTGGGTAAAAAATGCCATAGCAATGCTGAAATGCTACAGCTCTCGGATTGTTATCGTCATAGAACCAATGGTTTTTGCTAAGAAACGGAGATGCATTAAGAAATGGATAAAGACACATAAATAATAAGTGCACATTTAAGGCTTCTGAAAACTAATTTGCCCAGCGGTTGCACTGAGGGAAAGTCCTTCCCTCGGTTCGTCTCCTCCAACACCACGTATTCCAGACGGGGCAGTTGCTCCTTGGGAGAATGGAGTGTTGGTGCTTTCACCGCGCGGGCGCCTGTAAGCGTAAAGAATTTCTGACGTGAAGGAATTTCTTTTTGCTGTTTCTACTCTTGAGGACACCGCTGCAGTGGTGTCGACTGCTGAGCATCGCTTTTAGCTTGTGAATCTCGTGTAACGGGTGCGTGCAAACTTATGGCAGGTGGAAATGCCCCCGATCTCTCGGTCTGTCGTGTATCTGCAGTCAGCCCCCGAAGGCAGAGCGCGGGTTTGGAGGGGCTTCGCTCAGAAGGGCGGGAGCGCGGTGCTCCCCGTAACCCTTTCTGTTTGGCAACTTTTTCAGGTGTGTCGGGACGGCGGTGAGAGCGCAAAGCAGCGTGAATGGAGAATTGCACCGCAGGGACGGGAAATGCAGGTTTTGTCACTTGGAAATGGGGGAATGAATCGAGCCGAAGCCCAGAAGAAGAATGCCATGCCTGTAGAGATACTGCGTTAGCTTTTGTAACGTAGCAATAACAGGCACAATAAATTAGCAGTAACCTGAAATTAAAATTTCCTATTCAGGAAGTTTGAGGCTTGTGCTGCTGAAAAACTGATCATGAAGCAATTACCTGGTGATAAAGCTGTGGGGTTTTAATCAATACTGGAGGTTGTGTATACTTGCCTTTTTAATTTAGAGGTTATGATTTTTAAACGCTATTCTAAACCTTACCGTTAGATTAAGGACTTCTTTGAGGTCTGTGCCGTGAGGTCTTCTTACTGATACTTCTCGTTGTCAAAAAGAAAAGGTTATTTTATACTTCCAGCTACAGTCATTGAGCAGAAGGAAGAAGTGAGAGCCCCTGCGGAAACCCAGGTCGCCCCGGGAGCCTGGGCGGCCTCTGCTCCTCCGGCCGCTTTGGCAGCTCTTGGTCCCTGGAAGGAGGTTTAATTCCCAGCTCTGCAGCTGCTTTTCCTTCCTGAATTGCACCAGTTTTTGCACACTTACTTTTGATTCTTGGGCCTTTTATAATTTGCATTCTAAATATCATCTGCAGCTTAAAAGCAGGAGTGGTTTATTTTCTTGGGAGGTAAGTGAAGAGCCTTTAGGGATAAGCTTATGCCTCTTTACATGTAAAAGCACTTCTGTTGCCTTTACGCTGCTGGTGCTGCTGGGGAATCGCTGGTTTCAGGGGAGGTCTGTTAGTCTCGGTACTAGTGGGCATGCCACAACCAAGGGAATGTTAAGAAAATGTCAGTGTGACCCGTCACATTTCACTCAAACCTTGAAAAAAGAACATAAAACCTGATCACTAGGAATTTGTTTCAGTTGCATTGAATGATTTTATAGACAAACAGATGAGGATGGCCTTTGGAGTAAATACTCAACAGCAATTTAATTTTAAATCTGTTTATGTGAAATCCTTTTTGAACAGAGAGACAAACTGTAATCCTTCACAGTGCAATGCTCTGACTCCTGTTGAACCTCAGTCGCGGTTATTTCTAATAGCGAAGCTTTGGGGTCTGATCTTATTTTCTCTGGCTACGAGCAGCACTAACCTGTGTCTGTTTTATAGCTTCCCTGTTGCAACTTCCAGGCTATTGTAGCAGCGAGCTCGCCACCATAATTACAATGTGTAATTTATCTTTGGTTCTCAGATTCTCCAGCGTAATTTCCTGGAGGGATAACTCAAATGATAATGAATGCATGGTTATGAAAGTTGCATTGCCTTGTAATAACAGTAAAAACGAAAGGTAGATTAAACAGAAACATATTAGGGCACATCATACTGAAACGGAGCAGTACTGACCTCCGGTTCGGCCGCAGCCTGGGGTGAGCTCCTGCTGTGGAAACACGGGTGCCCTGGTCTGCTGGAGCAGCCGGGTCGGTGGAGGGGTCCCCTCCGAAAGCCCGGGCTCCTGCGGCTGCGGGGCCCAGCCTGGACATCGGGATAGCTGGTGGGACCTGAGGAGGGAGGGGTAGTCCTGGGGTTGGAACTCAATATGGGTGATGTCTGGGGGATATATTTATGTAAAATGATGTTTTATCCATAAAGCAGCAATCAGTAAGGTTGCTCTAACCCTGGATTCTTGCAGTTTGCGCAAGTCCTGGTTTGTAAGAATCACAGGGTTGAACTCAATGAAGGCAATCCTAATTAGCCGTGCTGCAAGCCCTGAGTGGGGTCTGTAAGAGCTTCTGGACCCGGATTTACGAAAGCTTTGTAATTGCTCAAGAGAAGAGAGGGAGAAAAAGGAAAGACAGAAGGGGGAGAGAAGGGTGAAAAGGAGCTCCAGTGGTTTTCCCTGCGGCAGTGCTGCTGCTGGCTGTCCCAGGGCAGTGCTGTGCACCGCCCCGCCGTCACCCCGCTGTCACCGTGTCCGCAGCGGGCAGTGCCCTCACGCATGGCTGGAGCCGCGTGGCTCCCCGCAGGGCACGGGCTGCAGCTCGGGCTGATCATCCGGGAGGTTCACATGTCTCAGAGGAGTTCGATACGCTGCTTCGTGCTTTAAATGGTGTGTACAGCCTTTACAAACCTCTGCATTGCCGTGCAAAGGCAGCTGTTTGGGAAACGTGGTGCCATATAAGCCCGTAGGCGTACTCGTAGGGAGCAGCTTTTCCTGCTACGGCCAGAGCATCGCATCGCCTGTGCAGCCTGGTCCCTGGAGGGAAAGGGAGCTGAGCTCCTAGGTGCTATTTCAAAGCAAATAATGACAATTTTTGCTTTATAAATAAGGGTGAAAGGCATTGGCCTCCCTGGTGTGTTCAGTGCTGCGTCCCCCTCGAAGGTGTGAGCTTGATTTCTTGCCGCCGTTGCAGTAGGGCTGCCGCGCTTCGGCTGGTGCGGGCTGTGCCTGCTGCTCGCGGGGAGGTCGCGGCAGCCCTGCAGCGCGCTGCAAACCCCAGCAGAGCGGGTGCTGTGAGATGACACAAATGGGCCGATATATTTAACTCAGAAGATATCAGAAGGATATCTTCCTTTTGCCTAAAGGAGCAGCGAGCTTTGCATAACGTTGGCTTTAAAATTTTTTTTTAATTGAGCATAAATAAATATCTGATATTATTTTTTGTTTTATTCTTCTGGTTTTGTCCCGATCGTGCATAAAAACCCAAAAGAGGGTTGAGACCATAATGACCAATATACCCTAATGTTCTTTTCCGTTAAAGACCATGAAGAAAAGTGGCGATTCATATGAAAGATGGGATTTCTGCCCTGCTATTCCCCTATCTCTATGCACGGATTTAATCCCAGACTACGGAAAGAAAAAATCCCGAACTGTCAGTTGTGTTTCCTGTAAGTGAAGGTATTAAGAAATCCTGGGATTATAGGTCAGCACAAAGCTGGACTTGTGATGTGGGATATCTCCACGTGAACGGCAGTGAAACAAAGTGGCTCCCATCAGGGCCTTGGCAATATTTCCTGGAAGAAATCAGTGCAATTAACTTATACATAGCCATAGCTTCGTATCTGAAAGATAAGATCTACAGTGCTGTAAATCACGGTGGAGATTTCACACTGTGCTTCCTAAGCAGCGCGTGTGCAGTATATAACTGTCATTTCCTCATTTAACTATCATTAAAATTAAGTGCTGGCTGGAATCGGTGGTACGTGAAGGGAGACCTTGTCATTAAGATTGAACTGGAACCTCGGTGCTTTATACAAATTAATTGAGCTGAGAGCCCTCAAAGGAAACAAAGACATAATTAACAACTTCTGTATCAGTTTTAATAGCTTAAAAAGAAAACCAAAATGGGATGCTTTTTAGGCATAGCAGAGACTGGCAGCATCACTCTGCATCCTCGCCGTCCTTGCCCTTCCTGTGCTCTCTGCCCTACCGGGCACAGCCGAGGCTCGGCGCTGGCAGGCTACTGCAGGGTTAAAAGGAAAGCACTTTGTTTTCCGCTGCTGCTTTGGGCTGTGTTTAATGCAAAGGTCATGCTTCAGCTGCCAGGCTTGTCCAGGGCACCGTAGGCTGGGCAGTGCTGGAGGTCCAAGCCCTAGGGCGGTATTTTCAGGGGTTGCTGACAGGGTGTCGGTCTGTCTGCAAGGGCTCATTAATGACAAGTGGAGTATTCCTCTGTAAGTGACATTTTCATATTACAGATATTGAAGAATTGACTCCAGTCAGACCTTAAATGCTGTCCTCCAGCCCCAGCAGAGTACCCTGTCACCACCGGTTAAAATTCTCTGTGAAGGAAAATTCAGAGGCTTTGTGGTGCAAAATTACAACATAAGCTTTAGGGAAAGGGGAGTAAAAGCCTGAGGTAGGATATGTTTTTAAGTTAGGGCTTTGCACAAAGTCCTCTGATATTGGCAAAAGCAGTCCCCGTGCGTTTTTTGGGTCCACAAGGCCATCTCCCTGGCGTTGGCGTGCAGTTTGTGGGTGGAGAGGCGTCTGCTCTGCACGGGCACCAGCACCTCAAGCTCATTACAGGATCTTCATTAGTTTTAGTAATCTCACATGTATTTAATTTCCCTAACTTCTGTAAACATCAATGGGTTTAACAACTTTTCTCACCGCTCGGGACCAGGGACACAGGAGGTGGGAAGTCATCTTCTGAGAGCCCCCATGCCCTGCCCGGCTTCGCCAGCACCACTGGAAAACCAGCAAGTGCTGGGTTGTAAGGTCATGCCTATGGAAAGTGGTCTTCTGCTTGGCAAAACCCGTTTCTCGTGATGACTTACATGGCAAAGAAAAGAACCTTGACTTCCATATTTTCAAATGTGCTGTTACAGAATGGGGTATGTTTCTGACTGTATCCCGGCCCTGCTGAGTGATACTGGTGTAAATCACTGCAGCTCTCTGAGCCTGGCTCCTCGTTGCGTTTCTAGCTTGTTTACCCTGTAAACCCAGACTTAAAATGCTGGTTTGCTTATTAGGACAGATGGCAACAAAAGGTGCAGGAAAGCCTTTTTAAGAAATAACGAATTTGGAGAAAGCCAAGGAGGTACAAATTTATTCTCAAGATCTAATTATTCCAGGGAATGAAAAACCAGGCTTCTCGAACTTGCCTTCTCAGGGTTATATTAATATGAAGCATTTAATCATTAGGGAGATGAAATTAGTTCACCTAGATTGATCTCTAAGCTGAACTGGAAAGTTGGACAAAATAATCATTTCGTAAACTTCCTTAGAATAATAATTTTCCTGAACAATTATGCTGAAGGACATCAGCTAGTCACCTTGTGGGGCTCTGATACCTGCTTATGCTGCATCTGAGAAGAAAGATGAAAAAGTGTTGCTGCTGTTTTTTAGAAACAAAAGTGGGAAAGTTTTGTCTCTGATGCGCTGCGCACAGCTGTGGATGCTGAGGTGGGTCTCAGACCTCATGGGAAGTCTCCAAGATCTTCAATGTTTCTGGGTTTTTTTTTTATAATGGAAAGGTTTGGTTTGTGAATATTTAAGGAAAGTGTTTTTCTCCTCCCAATTTTTAATTTCCAGGAAGGAATTGTGATTTTTAGCAGCTCCTCTTCAGTTTTCAGTCCCAGGTGCAGGCAGGTAAAACTGTCAGAATTTGTCTGAAGGGTGGAAAAAACCAGAACAATAATTGAAGAAAAATGTTGTAAGTTGTTACAATGATATAAAAAACAGGGGGAATGTGATTACCAACCAGTCATCAGAGGGTCTTCGCAGGTGGTCAGGACCTGCACTTCTAGCTTCTCTTATCTTCAAGGGACCTTGCTCTTAGTAAAACGCTGGGGAGATGTTCCTCAGCAGTAAGGCTTTGAGGCTGCAGGTGGAACGTGCTCTGGTTTACCCTCAGGGGTGTGAGGGCATCGCACAGGTTTAAATGAAAGGTCTTGAGCCCATCTCTGCCATCGGGCTGGATCAGACCAAATGCATTCTCGTTTTTATAAACCCTTTTCAGGTCAGAGGATGAAAAGTTGTGGTATAACTGCAAATCATCACCGTTGCTTATTCTTATCTGTGTGATAGAGGTAGATGTGGTTGGGCTCTGTTTTTCCCTAAAGTTGACAGAACATCGGTCTGAGCATAGCAGGATTCCAGTGAACGATTTGCCTTTTGCTGGCTTTAGTGTTGGAAATTAGAAGCAGTATGGTCCGCGAGCCAAATCTGGTGGGAGTGAACCAGGGTGCTGAGCCTCACTGGCAAGGAAACGGAGCTAATTCAGGATTTATCTAACCTGCCTGCACTGTGGATCAGTAGAGGTCTTCCAGTTTGAACTGGGAGCCAACCAGTTTGACAGTTGTTCATTAGGAGCACAGCCTGTTGGTTACCTGACTTATTTTAGTTAAGTGGTTTTCAAACTTTTCAAATGGGGAGAAGACCTTCTGTTTGTCATGAAAGTTTAGTATACAAAAAAAATGTATTTATAACCTAAAAAATGACTGTAGGAGAATCCAAACCAGTGCCTGAAAATACCAGAGAACTGTCGTTATCTGTATGTCCTTTCAGTAGTGAAGATCAGCAGCAACAGCTTAAAAATGTATCCCAAGTGATATTCTGAAGTAGTTGGATTGCCAGAATTAGCAAGGGACCGGGGAAAATGGTGTGTTTTATAGCTTAACTGCCTGCAGAAAGGGCCGGGCACTGGTGTCTGGAGGAGACAGCCCCAGCGAGCGTTTCGGGGGATGTACTTGTAGTAGAGCTTTCTGGAGGAAACAAAACAAGTCTGTAGCTGGCTATTGCCAGATGACTCAGAATAATGACAGTGTTAGCAGTAAACAGTTTTAATTTATACAGGTGACATTTAAAATGCAAATCAGACCTTAAGATAATTGCTGGAAATAAGGAAGCCTCTGTTGGTTTAGGGAATATTTCCAGTTTCTATGGAAATTATTTATAATGCAGTGAGATCAATGAAGAAGCTCGTGTCTTAGAAGACTTGGCTGGAGTTGCTCCTTGGCGAAGTCAAAAGACTTGTTTAAAGTGAATGCTCGGGGACAGGAGCTTGCGGTCAAGGTAATATGCTGGGAAAAAAGTACCCAAATCTGTTGAAAAAGATAATTTTTCTCTTGACATTGCAAATGCAGGTGGACCAAAATTCGGTGATGTTACCACAGATGTGTGTGCCTAACTGTGCTCCCTGAATGAACTTGAAGTTGCACATCTGCTTTCAAATTTAGGGATTTTTTAATTTTTACATGTCTTTTACACGTGCTATTGTAGGAGAGAGGGCTGGAGGCTGAAACTGCATTTTGTTGACCAGTACTGGAGGTTACGGTGTGGTGAACTGTTCAGTGGGTCCACTGCTTGTTTTTGCAGGGTCCATGAAATGCGGCTTAAGGGAAATACACTTTTTCGGGGGTTTGCATGCAGTTGATAAGAAATGGTGCTGCGGGAGGACTGTGGGGCTCCACCGGGCAGACCCAGGGCCCGGCTGCAGTTCTCCAGCACTAACATAACACAGATGGTGGTAAAACTACCTGCTGGGGTGGACTTTTCCAGAGGGTGCACTGAGCACTGGCTTTCCCCTTCCTCACGTGTCGTGGTTTAACCCGGCAGGCAGCCAAACACCACACAGCCGCTCGCTCACTCCCCCGCCCCCCCGCAGGT
>NW_009230286.1:30928-32278 GCF_000690835.1 Fulmarus glacialis
TGTGTTATCAACATTCTTCTCATACTAAATCCAAAACACAGCGCTAGGAAGAAATTTACCCCTATCCCAGCCGAAACCAGGACAGCAGGTGGGCAGGAGGGGGCCGGAGGGGAGCACCGGGACGGGTGCTGCTTGCTCCAGCGACCTTGCGTTTTGTTTCCTGGAGCGACCTGTGTCTTCCCTCTTCTGAATCCTGGTTGTGCAGATGAAATCCGGGCTCACCTGGGCTGATGGTGCTTCACATTTTAATGTGGTTTATATTGTTTAATGGGCTTTTGAGTGCTCTGCTTTGACCTCCTCCGAAGCAGTTATTTCCTCCCTGTGGCAGGTGATCGCTACCAGAGAGCCGCCTCTTGGGGACCTCGGCATCTTTATCTGATTTAAAACAGATTTCTCCACTCTTTACAACCACCAATCTTGTTTTCTGCTTTGATTTCATCTTCCTCTACTGAAGCTGGACTTCTAGCTAGAGGCTTTGGGGATTTTTTGATGGTAATTGTCTGAGTGTTTTTTTTTCCGATCAGCCTCCTGCAAACCCTTTAATTTACTTTATATTCATCCTTCTTTATACCTTGCTTCCAGGTTTATTATTCCAGGTTTCAGCGCACCATGCCATTTACCCAGTTAGCTATAAGATACAATCTTCTCGTTTCCATCTGAATGGTTTCTCATTAGTTCATGTGGGTGGGAATGTGTAACACGCACCTCTGTGTGTGCTCCCACCACTGTGTGTATAAAAATGTATCATCTGGGTAGAGAAAATGAATAAAAATGCAATTCTGAGTAGAAAAAGGACAGCTCATGTAATTTTTGCTTGCAGTTTGCATATGTGTTCAATGCGTTTGTAAAGTGTAAGGTGTGACTGGCAGGCAGCGGTGTGCGCGGCAGAGATGGAGCTGTCCGTGCTCACACACACACTCTTACATGGGCACGTGTAGGGGGATGAATATTCAGCAGGTGACAGGGATTAGCTCTGTCGGCTTCTACGAAGCGGTGCTGATCGATGCCAGCCTCGGGTCTTGCTTCTCCTGCTAAACCCGTGCTCCCAGCTGGTTGCTCCTGTGTTACCGGATTCACTCCGTCCCCAGTCCGTGGGGCGGCAATGCCGTGGACACAGAGACGATGCGAGGCCGTGTCTGCCTCCCAAAGAGGTGTTGTGCTGGGTGAGCCCGGCTGCAGGGGGGAGATGAAACAACTTTCCCTTTCATCTTGCCCGAGCTGGCGTTTCCATCGGCCCCTTGGTGCCGCAGCGGCATCGCCCGCGACAGCACGCTGCCCCGTGCCCTGCCAGCGGGGCCGTGGGACACCGCTACGCTAAATGAAGCCTTTGTGGCTATATTTTCACGAAAA
>NW_009230286.1:32302-42568 GCF_000690835.1 Fulmarus glacialis
CTACCTAGGTGCTGCTGTATAAGGAAAGATGAACTGGTCCTTTTACCCCATTATTGTACTTGTATTTGTGTCCGTAGCCACTTAAACAACCAGTTCCCCCCCGGCTGTCTGTCACCCCCCGGCTGTCACCCCCCTGTAGCTCTTCCCGCCTGGAAGATTCATCTCAGCTCCCACCTGAGGCTCTGCCTGACCTTATAACTTCCCACACAGCTCATTCATCTACCCCAGCGCTCCTATAGCCGTGAGAACAGGCGCGTGAGGTTCTTTGCATCTGTCTGGAGCCAAACCCCTTGCAAAGGTGTAAATTGATGCAATTCAGTAGATTTAATTTGGCTGCCTACCAGCGTGACCTTGGAATCTGGCATACGTGAGAGATTGCTAATATGTTATCCATTTTAATGTTATCTTTTAATTCTTTATTCTTTGAATCACCTATACCGAAAATACAGCGGCATGCTATTATGTCTTCTTTAATTGGGCTTTCTTATAAGGTTTAAATACGTTTTCATATTCAGGTTAATAACTTGCAGTTGCACTTCACATTAATGTTTTTATGAAATGATCAATTGTTTTTGCAGGTTAAAGAACTCAGCAAATCCGTACGCTATTTATAATAAAAGCTGTAACCGCTTGATAGCTGTTACAAACTATTTAAAATTAATGCTACTCACATTTGCCTATGTTTATAACAGCTCTAAATTATTAACCACTTATAAATAATTAAAAAGCAGCGTAATAAACATATCAATGTCTTTATCCACCTTTCACAGCAACCTGTGCTGAGGGCTGTGGACAAAGGTGAAGCTGACTGTGAGAAATGGTCTCCGGCCCCTCGCTGCCAGTGACGGTGGTGGCCGGTGTCCCCGTCACCGACGCGGAATGAGGCAGTGGCTGCAGACGCTCCTTGGCAGCCTCAGGATTGGCACGACGCACGCGTCTTGTCTTTGTTTTGGTGCCGAAGGCAAGGTAGGACGTGGCAATGCTGAGTGTTTTCCTGCCGCTGGGACTCTCAAAGGAGTCCCGCGCTGATCCCCCACCCCCACTGAAAGAGATTTTGAGCAGAAGCAGCCTCTTCTCAAAATGAACATTAAAACTAGCCGGCGTGTTGCTTTCTCACCATACAGGGAAACTGGGGGTGGGTTAAGAAATAAGTGTTTCTGTCCTAGAAGAAAAAAAGGATGCTTCCACTCCCTCTGCAGAGAAATTGCTTCAGGACTGACAGCCCCTTTGGGTCTCAGAGAAGTCACCAGCGGGTACCTGGGAAGGATGCTGTTCTGTACTCTGTAGCTGAAGGAAACTCTTAATGGGCTCAACCGGGATGAGGCCCAGCAGGTTTTAATGTTGTTGAAAGCTCTGCAGTAACTCTTGGGTCGGTCCAGCTGTGGCTCTCTGCAGCCAAACTGGAGACCATAGGTCTTTGTGGTGGCTGTTTAACTCTTGGGACATTTGGTAATGAAAGCCAAGTTTTTGGGAGAAGCCAAGTAACGCATATCCCCAGGGATTTATGACGAGTCTCTGGAGAACGCGTGGTGCGAAGGAAGTGCTGCTGGGGGGAGTGCGATCCTGTTCACCCCGACGGGGAGAGGATATTTCTTCCAGGACAAATAGTTAATGGCCATGTATCTGCTCTTGTGCAAATGATCAACGGGTATGAGATTAGAAATAATGACCTTCTTGCAGCTACTTCATTCTTTAAAAAGGATAGCAGTGGGCTATTTTTAAAAGGTTATTCAAACCCCAGCTCTATTACTGTAAAGCTGTTGTGAGCTGTCAGGTACAGAGCCATAATCTTCGCCAATTATTGTTGTACTTACGAATTCAATATGAATTGCATGAACTAAAGCACATTGATTAGAGGGTTGACTTCCATATGAAGCCAATTCATCTAATATTTACACTGCTGGCTCAACAAGTATTAGCTAATCATCTAGTATGAATGGTTTCAAAATACCACTTTGCTACCGTCAGCCGGCAAATGGCCGTTGGTAGGTTATTTATGGGTAACAAACCGCCAGGCTATTGCTTACACCGCAGCGGCACTTACAGTGCCGGGTGCTGTACAAGCGCATGAGATGCCTGTCCTGCAAGCGACTGCGGATGTGCGGAAGGACAAACGAGGAAGCAGAGCGATTAAACAGGGAAAGGGTAAGAGAGGGAGGATTTGGAGTCAGCCGTGGGAGGGAGGGGTTTCCATTTTAGAGCCTGTACTCAAATGGTGACCTGCAAATGCAAGCAGCTTTCGGCGAGATGCTTGCTTTGCTCATAAGAAATTGATATAGTGATAAAATCTGTTTTGGGGGGGAGCTTCAATCTAATTTAATTTGTCCCCCTGTAAATAATGACTTGCTGTTCTGGAGGTGCAGTAGAGTTTATATGCCTAAATTAGTCAGCATGCCCAGAGACGCCTGGGATAATGACAGTGGGAAATCCAACCTTAGCTGAGGCTGGGGGAGAATTCTGCTGCCAGGTTCGTGGTGGGACCCTGCCTGTCGCTGCGGAAGCAGCAGGGTGGTTGATCTGCCCACTGGAGCCATTTCGTGTGGATCTGAACCTGGTGGGTTTTTGGTAGGAATTTGTTCGTTAATTATTTTTTTAATGACAAGTATACTGATATTATGGAAGAAACAGGAGAAATCGTGTAGCATTGTCTTTGAAAATGTGCGTTTTGGGAAAATAGAAGTTTTTTCCTTCAAGCAAAGCAGCTGAGAAGCCCCACGCAGTTATGAACCAGGACTGAGCGTGGAAAGCTCTGTGGTACTGTGGCTTTGTACAGCCGTGTCTACTTGCCTGGCTGTACCTCTGCTCTGTCCATTCTCCCTGCGCTGGCAGCGTCAGCCTGCCGGGGAGCCCTCTCCGTCACCGAGGCTCTCGCTGGCACCGGCGTCTTCAGGCGTCGCTTGGTGCAGTTGGGATGGACCCAGCGATGCTTTCAGGAGCATCGTGCTGCTTCCAGCGCTCGCTCTCGGGGTTGGAAAGGAAACCAGGGGCCTCCGTGACAACACCATAAAATGTCGGTGACTCCAACTCACTGCCGTTTCGGAGCAGTGCAGTGAGACCTGTCTGTCCCTGTGTGCTATTAACCCCGTTCAGCGTTTTCCAAACATGTCTAATGAACAGGAACATCTTGGCTTTGTGTCTGCTTCTGGCAATCAGGGACTCTTCAGGGGTCTCAAGTCACAATCTCCTGGTACGTTTTGAAATGTTAACCTGTATTTCAAAAACAAATGATCGTAGTTAGCTGGAGGCTTATACTGGCAATTCTGTGTAATAATTCTAGTTTTTCCAGATAGTTTGGAAAGAGGATATCTGCAAAAGGTCAAGATATCTGCAAAAGATCAAAGGAAGTGGTTGAGTCACCATCTCTGGAGGTATTTAAAAGACATGTAGATGTGGCACTTAGGGACATGGTTTAGTGGTGGAGTTGGCAGTGCTAGGTTAATGGTTGGATTTGGTGGTCTTGAAGGTCTTTTCCAACCTAAATGATTCTATGATTCTAAGATGCAGCTTTCGAATGATGGAGTGAAGCACAGTGACTGTGATCCCTGGAGCTGGAACCCCGTATCCCAGGAAAGGGTGTTTCAGCCAGTATGACCTGTCTATGCTCGATTAGTAAATAACTCCCTATTTGTGTACTAAACTCTCACTGGGCAAGCAGTAGAGTTACAAAACATAACTGCAAGTGCTTAATAAACAATCCATAGGTGTTATAAACACATTACCAAGTGTGCTACTCGCTACAGAGGGACGTGAGGGCACCAGCAGGACGCCTGCTTACCTGTTAGCATCATTTATAAGCACCCAGTCAGCCTATAACTATCGATTTCCCACTCATTAAAGCCTTAGACAATAATTTATCAAGTCTTCGTAAAGTGAACCTTAAAGCCTGATGTCTTTGGTTTTACATCCCGTCAGCACCTGTCCCCGAGCCTGCGGGTGCCAGGTAAGCCCCAGTTCATAGGTTTCTCTGGGAGCTATCTGTATCGTTGAACAAAACTTTCCCTGCAAGCAATGTGGCTTATTTTTCCTGATACAGTTAGCTGTTTTTAAGAAAAATGTTTGTTTTCTAAGCAAAAACGAATGGCTTCAGATGTCACTCTCAAATTAGGTTGAAAATTTTCTTTCATGAGCAAAGACGGGTGATGGGTGCAGGCTCTGGTCCTTCTCTAAACACCTCACTGGATGTATGGGTTTTTATTCCCCTACCTGAGCAGAGCCTGGATTCAATTTTACTACTAGGAACAGAGTATGAAACGCAGCTGTCCCCAGCTGGGATTTGGTGGCTCTGGCACAAGCGACCGCACCGGTGAGCGGCTGTTGGAGCAGCAAGTGAAGGCTGTGGTACGTGTCTGCAAGGCGGCGAGGAGCGTAGAGACGGGGATGTGATCGCCTGAACTGCTGCCGAGAGGTTCGCTCCCCTCCTCCTGCAAGAGCTGCCAGCGGAGTATTAATGACCACGGGCTGCCGAGACCTCCGTTTTACATATCATCTGAGTACACAGAGTGCAAAAGTAATTTAATTCAGGCATCACAATTAAGGAAACAATTATCTCTCGTGTCTTGGGCTGATCTCCAGGTCATCTTAGCATTATCCCTTTTGATCTCATTATGAATTTAAAATATGCAATAAATTGGCTCTTAATTCTATAGAAAAGGTCAAGCTTGCTTTCTGCAGGAGACAGGGGTGTATTTAATGGAAAGATCTCAAGGACAAGGGAAACATTTGTTAATGACTGCGGGAATGAGTGCCAACCCACCTCCCGGGGACCGTTGTGCGGGGCTTCTGCACACGCACAACATTCCCATGGGCAAATCCTGTCTGAAGATGCTTTCCCAAGAGGTAAATTCTGATCCAGGTAGCAATTAAATGTTGGTGTTTCCTCACAAGTTACTCTTGGGTGATCCAGTAATGGGGGAAGCCTAGTTTGGTGAAAGGGGCAGAGGGCTGACTTGAGACTCGGGGAACTTCAGCGCTTCATTCCCTCGGATGTTTTTGACAACCTGCTTGAGAAAGTGGTCATTTGAACAGGACATTTGGTGGTTAACAGGTCATTTTGTGGTTAACAAGAGCATTGGCAAGTGGAGTAAGATTAATTGCAGTAAGCTGAGCTATGTTGACTTACCCCTGTTAAGTTCTGGTTTATGTAGTTTTTGCTCTTTTTTTAATAAGAATTGTTACGTGTTTATACCATTACGTCAGAATAAAAGCGTCCGTTCAAAGAAACCTTAATACAAGCAGGAAGCAACTCTATAACTGGCTTATTTCCTTAAATATGTAACTACAGCAAAACTGTACCGCGCTAACTAAGCTGGACACGAATGCTGAATGTTGTGACGCCGCCGGTGACATTTGCAAGCCCAGCCCGGCAGCAGGACCGCTGTGCATAAACCAGGTGAGACAGACTTGCTTCCCCACGCCGGAGCATGCGGAGCACGCGCGCAGTCTGTAGCATTTATCTTCACTGCTTCTCTAACGTGCACCTGCAAGGGCTTGCAGACCCGGAGCGGTTTGCCCTGTCGTCCGACCGGCACCTCCGTTCTGACACACGCGGACAAACTCTTAACGCTATAGTTCATTCAAGTGCATTTTTTCTAAATATCCCTTTTAAAATGCTACTTATTTTTCAAAGGATCGGGATGTTCGTGCTGATCTGCGAGAGGCAGAGGCAGGCAGCTCCGAATGCTGTTTCTGTGAAGCTGCGGACTGTTTCGGCGCGGCGGCTGTCGGTGCACCATGTGTGAGCTCCGGCTATTCCGTATGAGTTTTAAAGCCCAAACCGCTGCACGAGCTGGATGCGATTCCCTCCGAGTTAGCCAGTTGTGTGCCGAGAGCGCGGTGGGTGTTGCACGCTCGGTGATTTTGGCAATTGTGTTTCTCAGGGAAGAGTGTGTGGCAAGTCCACGCTCAGTCAAAGCTCCCAGAGTTTGCTAAAATGAACTGTGGGGCTTGGTGACTGATGGTTTCCCTTCCTCTGCCTGCCAAACGGAAAATGTATCATAAAGAAAAGCTCACTGCAATGAAGACTGCTGTATCTCTGGTTTGTTCCTGCAAATGGAATTAGTTACATAATAAATCCCACTGATCAAGGTTTTAATATAAACATAGAAATCCTTTGAAGTGTAAAAGGTGCTGCTAAAATGCTGCATTTGTGTAACTTAGGTAAACTTCAATTTAAAAGAAAGAAGACGAGAATTCTTATCTTTTATTGGTTATTCTGTTCACCTCTATTTTTACGCTTTCCAGAGGGCAAAAAATAAATCAAAACTGGACTTACTGCAGTATTCTCTATTGAAACATTTTAATATACATTGCCTGGCAGTGCAAAAGACAGATAATTATGTAGGCCTATCTTTTCTGCAGAAATGGATTATTTGGCTCCACGTTTCAAAAAGCACTGAGCATACAAAGTCCCGGTTGTGGTGTGAGGAGCTGGAAGCATCCGTCCCCTCCCGGAGCAGCTCCTGGTCCGGCGCCTGCCGGGGTGGGGCTGACCCCGGCTCTCCACGGCAGCGGGTCAGAGCCGAAAAACTGCAGACTTTGGTAAGGCTGACGGTTTAGCAAAACCTAATCAGACTGTGTGTTCCCGGTGACGTGGGTAACGCATCCACGGTCTGGCCCACGACATCCATCACCAGCCGCAGCTGGTGGGACACGGGCTTCCCCTCTCACCCGGGGGGGATCTGCCCCTTTCTGTTACACAATTTTGCCAAAATATCTCAGTTAAGCTGGGATAATTTTCAAAACCCTGGTGCCTAAGTAACTTCAAGAACACGGCTGATTTACTAACATCAGTCGTAGATCGTTTAACTTGCTTAAAGGAATGCATTTCTGAATGTGCCTCATCGTAGGACCATACCCTTTCCTCTCGCAGCCTTTGAATTGTGAGTGCAATTTAGTGTTTACTGATTTTTCCTTTTGTGCCGTGTTTTGTCTAACTTTGCGTATAAAATGGCAGCTGGTTGCAGAAGCGAATGAATTCGAGGTGGAAACGCAGACTTTCACCGTGTGACTCTTGTCCTTTGATTCCCTAGGAAGGTAACAAGAGAGAGGAGAAAGCTCGGTGCAGATTTAAATCATTAGCCACATATACCCTTCACCCACTACCGATGTGAAAAGTGAAATAATGTACCGCACAGCTATCACAGCTGCTGCACGGTAGCTCCAAACGCCCGGTCTGGCAAGGTTTGTGTGTCGTGGGCTGCCGGCAGCGATGGGTGACAGCTTCGGGGCAGCTGGGTCTGAGCACCTGGGCTGGGAACTTCGGGAGGGCGAGTATGGGAATCCCGCTTGGACGTTCGACTTGCTCAGATTCCTTTGAAAATCATACCTTCGCTTCGCTCCTGTGCTAAGAGCTCTGTGGTGCAGCTCTGCATGAACTAGCGAGCTCCCCGGGCAAAGCATCCGCCTCATTTACGGCTGCCCGACCTTTGGAGGTACCCGGGGGACTCCCCGGGGGAGGCTGCGCGGCTTCCGTGCCCGGCGATGCTCGAAGTGATGGATAGGTATGTAAAAAGCATGTAGAAATGAATCATGAATCGCACTGATGCATCATTTATGAATATCATACAAGTGAAACTTGAGTTTTCCCTGCTGTATTGGAAATGAACTAAATCAATCATTTATAAGGCTGAGAATAAAGACACCCCAGACAATCTGCCTGACCTACTGGGTGCTGGGGATTACAAAGATGGTTCAATGTGGGACCAAGCACTTGTCTAGCATTTACACTGCAATTTTAGGAAGGCAAGTACAATTAAAGGGGTGAGGAAACACGCTTTCCGTGGGTCCTGGGAGTTTTCTATCCCCAATACAAGGCTAATGTCCTAGGAACCATTTCCTGAAGACAAAATGGATATGAATACGATTACTTTTATGCCCTCTGTGTTTAAGCAATTCTTTCTGGGGACAAACTGCTTTGAAGTAGTTAAAAAACAAACTACAACTTTTTTTAAAAGGTTCCCTGCTCACCATCTTTTACTTGATGCATTTGCCAAAAGATTGGGGATGAGCAATCAGCCCTTGTCCTTCGCTTGGGGAAAGCAGGTTGGATCACTAACCTGTCTGCCTGACAGATCTGAAAGGCTGTTTTGGGTTTGCGTGGCCAGGTTTTGGTAGCGGGGGCATGCCCGCTGGTTTTGGAGCAGGTGGATGCCCGAAGGAGGCTGTGACCCCGTGGGAAGCCCGCGCTGGAGCCGGCTCCTGGCAGGACCTGTGGCCCCGTGGAGAGAGGAGCCCACGCTGGGGCAGGTTTGGTGGCAGGACTTGTGGCCCCGCGGGGGACCCAGGCTGGAGCAGTCCGTTCCCGAAGGGCTGCACCCCGTGGGAGGGACCCACGCTGGAGCAGTTGTGAAGAACTGCAGCCCGTGGGAAGGACTCATGTTGGAGAAGTTCGTGGAGGACTGTCTCCCGTGGGAGGGACCCTGCGCTGGAGCAGGGGAGGAGTGTGAGGAGGAAGGAGCAGCAGAGACAACGTGTGAGGGACTGACCCCAACCCCCATTCCCCATCCCTGGGGGGAGGTAGAGAAATCGGGAGTAAAGTCAAGGCCAGGAAGAAGGGAGGGGTGGGGGGAAGGTGTTTTAAGATTTGGTTTTATTTCTCATTACCCTACTCAGATTTGATTGGTAATAAATTAAGTTAATTTTTTTCCTCAAGTCGGGTCTGTTTTGCCCGTGACGGTAACTGGTGAGTGATCTCCCTGTCCTTTCGCTGTATTTTCTCTCCCCGTCCAGCTGCGGAGGGCAGTGACAGAGCGGCTGGGGGGGCACCGGGCCAGCCTGGGTCAACCCACCAGAAAGGCAAATCACTTTATGAATAAAAACCGTTGTGGTTCAAACTGTTCCTGAACCTTAATAAGTAGAAAGGATATGTATTATCTCTGCCAGCATAAAACCAGCTCATCTTCCTTTCCACTGAGGCTGCTCAAAAGGAGGTTTAAAGCTGAGGTGAAGCAGAGGCTTAAATGTGATGGAGTCTACGCGATATCGGATATGGGATGTTTTCCCATGGTTATACTAACAGAACTTCTTTGCCAGGATTGTGCCTGTGCCTGAGGGTAGGTCTCAGTAAGAACTGGGAGATATCTTGTCTGTACTTGGGTGTATGGCTACAGCCCTCTTCTCATAAATTTTTTTGAATCCTATTAATAATGAACAAGCTTATTCAGGAGGTGTTTCATGCACTTGAAAGCAAGGGAAAGCAGAGGGCTGTGTGTGCATTTTTCTACAGTGAGTAGCCTTAGGAAAAAACCCTGCAGAGACCCCTGGATTTTTATTTTTTAGTTTGTTTTTTTTTTTTAAATCTAAATTCCTAACAAGCTGCAAAGATGAAAAGCTTTCAACCTCCTTATATTTATCTGGAGAAATATTTTGTGAGAGAAATGAAATGGAACAGACTCATAGACTCATTTAGCATTTCTAAACAGATAAATATATTTATTGGCTGTGCCTGTTAGGGGTGTGTGATACCTATTCTTTCTGCAGATGGCTCATTGGATTTCTTCCCTGGCACTTAGCTCTATGATGACGTTAGACTGCTAATACCAAACTGTCTTGACAATGTTTGTATTTTACCTCTTAGCCTTTGGCTGTTTCGAAGATGAGGTGGTTTGGGGGTCTGGGTTGTTGCTGGAAATTTGCTGTAATGAAAGCCAGCGAAGCGAGGAGTTTGCTGCTTCAGCGGGGGCTGTTCTGGTCGGCAGCGGTGCTGTACGTAGCACCGGTAAATGCCGAGTGATGCAGTCGAGCGTCCTCCCGCGGAGGTGCAGCTCTGAGCCCGCCTGTGCCGAGACCCCCTTGCCGGTCGCTCCCTGGGCGCTGGGGTGGGAAAAGCCTGCGCAGCCCAGCCTTGAAAAAATATTTTAAATCTGCAATGTTCTCTTTATTTTCTCCAAAGCAAAAAGCAAGCGGGCTCCTTACCTCCTGTTCGGGTACAGCACAGGAATTGGGCGTTCCCGCGGTGGTGGAAAGTGGGTTGAGAAAACCAGCCAAAGCCTGGCTTGCTTTTAAATTAAAAAGAAAGGTCTGCACCCGCTGTGCACCCCAACGGGAGTGGGGACCTTGTGCCGAAGGTGCCGGGGCTCAGCCCCAGGGAGGCAGCTGGGAGCTGCGAGTTTCTCAGCCTCGGTCATGTTTCTGCTGTGGAAATCAGAAAGCAGATGCTTGTTACCATTCTAAAATAGAGCATAATAAAAGTTAGCTTACTTAGACCTCCAAGGGGCCCTCTAGGGTAAGGTATTGTTTATGTTAACACGGTAAAATATATTTATAATT